>NC_061122.1:10299681-10303611 GCF_002878395.1 Capsicum annuum
TTTACTTAATATAAACATATCATTATATATAGTGTGAATCTTTAAAAGAGTTATGAATAAGAACATTTTTTAGTGGAGCCTTAGCACGTGAACGCATAAAAATATGTGAAAATTGTGTAGATTGTTGCTCTTTATTTCATTTAAAATACGAATGGTTCTGAATGATTTTGAGAAGATTCCGACATAATATCTTTTGTTGTTCGAATAGGAGATAGATGAGTAGGCTTGTTTTGTCGTTCACATATGATATGAGTCATGGTATGACCCCACTATAACAAAATAAACTAGCCCCATATCATTTGTGGCGTTTGATTGGCGGGTATTTAAAAAAAAATAATAATTTACATAATTAAAGTTGTTTGATTAAAATTTAATAAATTTAATTAGTATATTTTAATAAAAAACAGATTGGAAATAATTTAATCTTAAAATTACCATTTTACCTTTATTGTGATGATTTAATCGTCACAAAAATATTTAAAACTTATCTAGACATTAAATTAAAAAAAAAAATCTTTAGTTTTAAAATATTATGTCCAATCAAACAAAATCACATAAATTGAGCATATTGTTATTCTTCTTTTTAGAGATGAGAAAAATGACCTTTTTCTTTTTTTTTTCTTAAAAAGGCAGGGAGATCACTAAAGCTCCCAAATACGCGAGGTTCATAGAAATACCGAACCATAAAGGTTTATCGAACGCAATCTTATCCTACATTTTTACAAGCATAACATTATCTAAGAATAGAATATTTTCTAATATGAATATTCTTTCCATCCTAGTTTATTTTACTAGCATACTATTGAGAACTTTTTTGTACAATGATTCATTCTATATATAACTCAGGAGAGGATTGGGAATCTAGCCCCTCTCCACTTTTTTTACAATGTATGAAATGAAAAAGAAGGGAATATCACAAAAAAAAAGGTAAAAGGAATAAATACCCAATAACACAATATGAAGTATCAAAAATTCTAATACAAATAGCCATAGCTAGGTTGTTAACTAGTGAACATTGTGAATTGTGAAGTTTAATTAATAATAGCATATATATACTATATAGTTCTTTATTTTTCTATTTATCTTCATGTCAACAAGAGGTAGAGATTCTTTAGAACTTGGTGGAGTGATAAGTGATGTGTTGGATCCATTCACAAGGTCAATTAGCTTAAGTGTTGTTTATCAAAATAGAGAAGTTATCAATGGTACAAATTTGAGGCCTTCTCAAATTACAGATCAACCTAGAGTTGAGATTGGAGGGAATGATCTTTCCACTTTTTACACTTTGGTAAATCTCAAAATATACTCTCCATCATATTATTTTTGTTTGTCTTATTAATCTGAATTTGTGTTGAATATAATATATGTAATGTGCTTTGTATTAAGAAGTTCTACATTTTAAACCTAGACCGCAAATTTGAGTATAGATGAGTGGAATTAAGTTGAAATTTGGACTTGTGTATACATTATGATGGTCTATTGACCTGATTTAGCTGTGTATAAAATATAAGGAATAAGCTTATTAAAGGAATATAAGCTTGATAAACAATTGTCTTACTTTGATCACAGGAAATAAATAAGATTCATTAACTATTGACATGTGATTGATGAACTTCTCTATAAATACATAGCACCGGCCCTTTCACTAGTTACTAGGCATAAGAATAGTCCTAGCATAACTTGTTTCCTTGAATATGTCAAAAAAAAAAAGATTATATATTACTAATTTACCCTAGTCACTAAGAGGATGTGGTAGTGATTAGTGGTGGTGAAAATTGGTCTCATGCTTAATCATCGCCATCAAGTGAATTATGTAGTACCTAACATTATGTTTGTTTGGTTTCAACTCGTTATGATAAGTAAGATTCATTTACCATTGACACGTGATCGATGGACTTCTCTATAAATACATACACTGGCCCTTCATTAGTTATTGGTCATAAGAATAGCCCTAGCATAATTTGTTTCCTTGACTATGTAAAAACAAAAAGGATTATATATTTCTAATTTACTCTAATCACCGAGAGAATGTGGTAGTGATTTGTGGTGGTAAAAATTGGTCTCACGCTTAATCATCGCTACCAAGTGAATAATGTAGTACCTAACATTATGTTTGTTTGATTTCAACTCGTCATGATAAGTAAGATTCATTTACTATTGACACGTGATCGATGAACTTCTCTATAAATACATAGACATAGATCCTTTCACTTGTTATTGGTCATAAGAATAGCCTCAGCATAGCTTGTTTTCTTGAATATGTTTTTTTTTTTAAAGGATTATATATTACTAATTTACTCTAATCACCAAGAGAATGTGGTAGTGATTTGTGGTGGTAAAAATTGGTCTTAGGTTCCATCATCGCCACCAAGTGAATCATGTAGTACCTAACATGTTGTTTGATTTCAACTCGTTATGATAAATAAGATTCATTAACTATTGACATGTGATCGATGAACTTCTCTATAAATACATAGACTCCGGCCCTTTACACTAATTATTGGTCATAAGAATAGCCCCGGCATAATTTGTTTCCTTGAAAATGTTAAAGAAAAAGGATTATATATTGTTAATTTACTCTAATCACTAAGAGAATGAGGTAAGCCGATAATGATTAATGGTTGTGAAAATTGGTCTCAGGCTTAATCATTGTTACCAAGTGAATATAGTCGTGTAGTACCTAACATTATGTTTGTTTAATTTCAACTCAATATGATAAACATGTGTCCGAGTTTATCATTTTAGGTTATTTTTCTTAATCTAAAATATTCTTCAAAACTTGTGATGTTTCTATTTTTTCCTTATGAAGATTATGACGGATCCTGATGCTCCAAGTCCTAGTAACCCAAATTTGAGGGAGTACCTACATTGGTAGTTGATTAAATTTTAATGTATTTTAATTGGTTGATAAAATAATTTTTTTATATGTATTATCCGTATATATAATTTAAATCCTTTTCAAAATATTAGGTTGGTCACTGATATCCCAGCAACCACAGGAGTAACCTTTGGTAAGTCTTTATTAATCATGCAAATGAGAGTATGTTATAAGTTGCAATACTAATGTATGTTGGTAATAATAATGTGATTTTTGATGATATTTGTGTAAATTTACATTTAAAGAATATATTTTTTTTTTAGTCAGAAATTTCAATTTCGAACTTGGAAAGTGAAGAAATTTTTGAAGGGAAACGACTTCCCTCTTTATTGAGACATACACAATACGAATTTGAAGTCACGTTCGTGAAGTTTATGATAACATGATGATTCTTAAGAACCAAGCTCAAATTTTATTAAATTGTTACTTTTATGTCATGTAAAATGTATGGTCAACTATCAAAAATAATAATTATGCCTCATATCAAAAATAATAATTATGCCTCAATCAAATAAACTAGAATCGACTATATAAATCTTTATAAATATTTATATTTTTTCTTTAAATAAATATTTGTATTAGGATTTTCGACCCTACTTGTGAAATATTATTGGTTGTTTATTTATGTAAGGTTAATTTCATTTAACTTTATTAATTCTTATGTTTGGAATTTATACCTCTCCCACCTTTTTGTTTGGAATATATATAATTATTCTTAAAATCAACAACCAAAAGAAACTAGTCATCATTGACAGAAATTTCAAAATGTTAAATAGACCCTCAATTTTTATAGATTTTCATTTTTTAGTGATCGTAGTGTCAAAATCACTTTACGTTTATCTCAATTAATTTTACGGAATACTTACCACCTATTTCTACTTTTGTTTTAGGTACAATTTTCTATATTATACTTTTTGGAGAGTACAATTATTATAGATTCACGCACTATAAAGACGATTATTTTCTACTAAAAAAACAAAAAAGAATATTTTTGGGTAGGGAACAATATACTCTTCATACTTTTAATGATACTGACCCCCTTTGAAAATTCT
>NC_061122.1:10303711-10383886 GCF_002878395.1 Capsicum annuum
AGTTATCTGCTGGATCAACATTGTTTAGATTTCTTCTAAACAGAAGTCTTCTGTCACAACAGATGAATGATCTATTAGATTGATCACCTATTGCATCAGATATTCATAGTTGCATCAGAATTTTAATCTATTGCATCAGATTTTCATCTATTGCATCAGATGTTTTAAATTTTGCAATACCATTTCTACCAAGACAAACAACAAATCAATCCAGCAATACCAACATATCACACACACATACACACAAAGAACATCAACTGTGACCAAAAATCACCAACAAATTTGAATCAACAGTATGACAATGAGAAGAAGAAATGTAGAAATGCCAGAAATTAGGGTTTTATTCAGTCCACATTTCAATACCAGAAGAGTAGTTGGCTCAAGTTCCTCTGTTTCTTCATAATTTTTTACCTGTGAAAAATAAAATGGGAGAACGAAGAACTCGAAGTTGTTGTCGCTGGAGAAGTATTCACATCGATTGATGATTGAAAGTCAAAAAGAAACTTCTTCAAATATTTTTTGCCGGAGGTTGAAGGAAGAAATTTTGCAGAACTGTTAGTTGGGAGAAGCTGGAGAGAGAGAGTGGTTGATTAAGATTGAAGAGGGGTGTGGGTTGGGTTGATTTATATTTTTGAAAAGATTAGAAAGTTTTGAAATTATTAATCAAGTCCACAATTAAATTAATCAAGTCCACAATTAAATTAATCAAGTTTCCTAATGATGCTTGACCCTATCTGTTGGTTAATGTCACCAGTCCTTCATTCAAGACTTAAAAGACACCTTTCCTTCAATTTTCTCAAGTTACTGCGGGGTAGTTTGCAAAATACACTTTCAAAATTTGTTTTGGAATTTAGACAAAAATCTTGAAAAATTAGGTGTTTAGACACTAAAATGATATCTTCTTACATACAAACCTACCACACAAGTTTTAAACTTTACACTATAGTCCCTCACCTAATCCATTTAATATTTAATATTTTCCGCCATTTTTTATATTTCCACCATTTTTTCATATTTCTTATTTTAATTTAGAAAATTGTCCAAGAAGTCACCAATAGGAGCTCCCTTTTTCACCAATAATTTCCGATTTTGGCCACTTTTTTGTTGGGTTTGAAATCGAGAGAGCGTCATGCGGAAGCTTAAAGTTTGCAAACCAAGATGGTGATAATTCAAATGACAAATAAAAATACACTAAAAACATATTATTGAATATAGTTTGGCCAATTGGCCTACATATTAAAAACTAATATTATTAAAAAACATGAAAACAATGGGAAGTCTCCCCTAAACAAGACTCTTTTAAGGACTACATTGTGGATGTTATTGTGTTGTTGTATGAGAAGAGGGGCCTTCTATTTATAGAGTTCCAAAACCTTTCCTCCAAGAAAGAGGTTAGCCAAATATGGAAAAGAATTATATTTCCTTTTAGGAAAAATAAAAGTAATTATGGTTACTTTTATTTTCCTTCGAAGAAAAAGTAAAAACTTAATTTTGGTAAGAAAATCAGGGCAAAAATCCTAACAAATCTCCCCTTTTTGGCTTGATTTTCTTCACTTGATCCGCCTTGTTCACATCTTTAATCTTTGTTCTTCACATAGTCTTCATCACTGTTGCTTGACATGCTTAAAAATGGAGCTTTTGGGTTAAAAGTATATGAGCCCTTTTCGGGTTAAAAATATTGGAGCCCTTTATACGGCTAAAAGTAAGATTTATTTTCAAATATGTAATAGCAGGATTATTGAAAATATGACTGACAATCGTCTCCACATGTAGTTTTTGGACATATATCTTCATTATCATCAAATTTGTTGCAACTTTGTTCTCACATTGTCCTCAATTTGAACCATCAGATCATTGAACCATAGGCTCTGATACCAATTGTTGGGTTCAAAACTGAGAGGGTGTCATGTGGAAGCTTAAAGTTTGCAAACCTTGAGACGATAAATCAGACGACAAAGAAAAAAAATACTAAAAAAGCATGATATTATTATATGTTTTGGCCAATCGGCCTACATATTATAAAACCTAATATCAAAAACATTAAACCTATCGGAAGAAATCTTCCCCTAAACAAAGCCTCTTTAATGATTACATTGTGGATGTTATTGTGTTGTTGTATGAGAAGAGGGGTCTTCTATTTATAGAGTTCCAAAACCTTTCCACCAAGAAAGAGGTTAGCCAAATATGGAAAAGAATTATATTTTCCTTTTAGGAAAAATAAAAGTAATTATGGTTACTTTTATTTTCCATCAAAGAAAAAGTAAAAACTTAATTTTGGTAAGAAAATTAGGGCAAAAATCCTAACATTTTTCGATGAAAAGTTGCCCATCACAACTGAAAATATCCATTCTTGATCATTGCCGCCACTGTTGTTCCATCCTTTTTGAAAAAAATGCAAAAAAATATTTTTTTCACCATTTCTACTAGCTTAAAAAGTTTTCCAAATCCGTTCAATACCTCGTCATTAGATATATTTTAGCAATTTAGAAGTCCTACACATACATTTGTCCATCCCAGAGTTATGAGGGCATGATTAATCCAAAATTAGTCCATTCGCGTCTTTGTACAGACATTTTCATACCAGTGATCGACCGGTCATCGACTAGCTATAGACCGATACCTTAATCTATTATTGATTTGTGTGGTCTATTATGGCAGTAGCTAAGGTAATTGTCATGGGTAGTAATTATTGGGTGCATGGGAGAAGGGTCCCAACTATTGGAAGTGGAAATCATCTAGCAAGGAGATAGTGCCCATCTCGTTGCATCGCAATGGATCGTACGATGACACGGTTCAAAGCATAATTGAGAGCGGAGAATTATATTACGATCCAAAAAATGTTGTGATTAGCTATGTAATGAATGGGTGGGGTAAATTAAAATACATCTCACATTCATAAATAATGATCGACATATGTCGTTATAAATGTTGGATGTCGTTGTCGATGTCTCTATTCCATTATTGAGGATAAATATTATCTCGAGGTCTCCGACAATCCCTCTACCACAGCCGACAATTGACGAACATAATTCATTTGAAGATGAGAGTTTGGATCCTCATCCAATGGATTTGGAAGATCATTTAATGGAATTGGGAGATCTAATTTTCTCTGAAGAAGCAGGATAAGAGTGACGATTGGGAGCACAAACCAACCACACCTTCTCTAATGGAGCTAATTTTTAGCTAAATCAAACATTTAGCAGCAAAAAGGAGCTGAACGTAGCAGCTATGAGAAATTTTTTTTATTATGCTACGTTGAAGAACTGCGGCAAATTCCTCAAGGTAATGTGTTTGTCCTAGTTGTGCGTGGATATTAAGGGCGAAGAAGTATGAATGCACGGACAGATTCATCATCTATAAATATGTTAGCGATCACAATTGTGGTGTCGAATATTCCACGCACAGCCATAGAAAAATCACGTCTAAAGTCATTGCATTCCTCTGTATGAACATGTATCACGAAAGAAAGGGTCCGAACACTAGTGAGATTCGGAGGACCATTTTCAAGAACTTGAGAAGTATACCAACCTATTGGAAATGTTGGTTAGGGGTGTGATTACCAAGAAAATGGTTCGAGGGATAGCGGAGCATGGGTATTCCTGCCTGCTGACTTTTTCGTACATGATCGACGCTCTTAAAGTTTACACTACCTATACCATCATGGTGAACAAAGTCGATTGTAGGTTTATGTACTACTTTTTAGCATTGGGCCCTTGCATTAGGGGATTCTCCCACATGAGAAAGGTTATTACGGTCAACGACACTCATTTATATGGCAAGTACAAGGGTGTGTTGCTAAGCATGCTTGCACAGGATACAGAGAACCATCTTTATCCGATTGCCTTTTGTATCTTTGACAAGGAGAACGATGCATCATGGATGTCTTCTTTGAGAAGCTGAAGTCTGTTGTGGTCGATGGACCAGATTTCTGCTTTATCTACGATAGCCACAAAAGCATCTCCAACGGCATCTCGAAGGCTTACAACCATGCTTATCATGGATACTGTATGAGGCACCTAGGTGAAAATCTCCAGGTAAATTACCACTGTGGATAACACCTCTATCTATTCTATAATACGGCAAAGGCATATTCTCCCGAGGAATTTAGCAACCATTCTGTGGAATTTAAGTACTACTATCCCGAGGTAGCCTTTTTCCTTGAACATGATCTTGGTTTTGAGAAATGGAGAAGGACATATTTCCCTAGCAATAGGTTTGACATGATGACCACAAATATTTCCGAGTTAGTGAACTCTATGTTGATTAGAAAAAGTGAGTACCCCGTGGTAGCCATATTTAATTTGATTCCTAAGACGTTGGGGATATATTGAGGGAGAGGCGCGTCTACGTCCTCAAATATAAGGATAACAAACTTGTGTCCTCTGCTGAAAAGATCTTAAGGGACAATATAAGCGAGGGCGACTCCTTCTATGTGGAGAACGTAAGCGGGGATGAAAGGCAATTCACAGTGTTTGGCAGTTTACCTACTAGAAAGGTCTTGTTCTTGTAGGAAGTATGAGCTGGTCAAAATACCATGTGATCACGCGATGGACACTTTGCGATTGAAGCACGGTGATGATTATGGTTTGAAAGTCTATGATTACTCTTCGCCCATTTATAAAGTAGAAGAGTACCTCCTTGCGTATTCGAAATCAATTAATGTTGTCCCTTTGGAGTCCGAATGGCGCGTGCCACAAGAATAGCTAGACATGAATATTGTTCCATCTCTCGTGGTCACCAAGCTCAGAAGGAAGAAAAGAAAATGCGTTACGGGTGTGGAAGAGACTTTTAAGTCAAAAAAGAGGAACAAGTATTCACTGTGCAAGAGACCCGGGCACAAGAGAACCACTTGTAACAACAACAAATCATAGTTAGACTAGTATGAATTTGTGTTTTTGTAAGTCCTGGCAGTGTATGCATTTTGACAACCATTCAGTGGTTTGATTAATGCCAGTCTTATTGATTTTACTGTTTCTATTATCGACCTTTTAAGGTATTGCATATATTGTGTGTCAAGTCTATTGCTTGTATTCTTTATTTAACACATAGTTTATTATCGATCCCATATAAATTCTATTAAAAACCCTAAATATTCAAAGGGACAGATGAACAATTGAGCATTTATTACACATCAAAAAAGTTATTGCACGTCCACTCACACGTTGCATTGATTGGGTATACGTTACCTCCTCTATTTCCACCGATTCACATGTCTACCAACCAATGGGTGGGAAAACCAAAGGTTTTTATTTTGGTTTATTAAAACACCCATCTACTATATCCAAAATTCGTCTTCATCAACTCATAAATTAGATTAAATTGACAAGATGTCGGGCATTTCATTGAGACCAAGAAGGATGGTCTAGCATAACTACGGCCTTCTCTTCCTCCGTAATGACCTAAATTGTCTATTCTATGGTCTAGGATAGGACAGAAAGCACTACCACCATAAACTCTGGCAGATCGCTCATTTTTTACGGGCGATTGTGGAGCGGCTCAACATGGACCCCGATGCGACGATTACCCCCCCACCATCCCCTTAGATTAGTTTTTTATTTCTGTTGTTTTTTTTTGTTTTGTTTTAAGCTCGTTGCAAGGATAATCTTTTAGGGTTAGGAATGTTAGATGAAAGCTTCATTTTGTTCTTTTTGCTATATATATAGTTCCACACCTGTAACACCCTGCATTTCGGGCTAGAATAAAAACCATCATTTCTACGTGTAGATGTTCCAAAAGCCATAAATCCAATGCAAATATAGAGTGTTAGTCATTTATATAGTGTCTGAATCTAGTTGGGCATGAGTCGAGATCATAGAGGTCCCTTAACTCAAGGACTAGTTGAAAGCTTTCCTATCGTTCAAGATTTAGTGAGCATTAAAACTTATATCAACTTCAATCAACCATATATCCTTGTATATGATGAACTGGGGGGTCTACTATTTATCAAATAAAAGGTCTTTGAGTCCTCTTTCCAACGCCACCAATTTTGCCAAAATCCGACATCGAAGAAAAATGTTATGTCCATTTTACTCCAGCATATCAGTCTGGCAACTGAGTGACGACAATTTTGATAGCTTGTCATAAATCTGATGACTTTTCAAAATATGTCATCAGCCTTAGGAAGAAACCCATTAATTTTAGGTCCTAGGTGACGACCTGGGCTGACGGGCTATCACAGATCTGATAGCTTATCAGCCTTGGTTGTCAACTGAGAATTTCAGCAACTGGGAAGTGACTTCGTAGGGGTATTTTGGTCTTTCCCTCACTCTAAAAACCTTTCACACAAATTAAATCACCCCTAAAGTGCTATTATTCAATCATTATCGGTTTTACAACATCAAAAACTTCCTCTTCACTCTCTAAATAAGATCAAATTAGGATTTTCTCCAAGAACAAGAAATTCAAGAAAATCAAGCCTTAAGTTCAAGATCTCCAAGAAACAAATCAAGATCCGAGTTTCATCTATCAAGATCTAGGTTCCATCTTTCAAATCTTATAATTTAAGGTACGTGGGATTTATCCTAAAAACTACATGGGCTTGGAAACACTAGAACATGATTTAAGGATTTTCAAGCATGATTTTAGAAAGAGGTTTTGAAATATATGATTTTATTATGCAATATAAATGTTCAAATGCATTGTTGATTTGTCCCTTAGGCCTTTCCCCTTAAATTTATTTACATGTATATGTATGAAAAATTCATATTTGAAAATTATTTGAGAGCATAAATTATGAAATCCCTCTCTTTGTGATGACTTTAAATTTGTGATCTTATTGTGAATGATTTGATATGCATGATTTATGGCTTGAAAATAGTTACTCAAATACCATAGTATTTTGAGCATGATTTAGAGATTTTGAGAGGGAGTTTCTTGATATAAATGTATTTTATTAAAGAGAGAAAGATTTAGATAAGATTAAGAATTTTGACATGATGACCTTGTATCATTTGAAATATTGTTAAAGAGAGTTGCATACATGTGTTTACATGAGTATTTAAGGGAAGGGTGCTTCGAACTGATTTATTGATATGGTGGTCCCAAATTTATGTTTTGGAAATAGAGATTCTAATATGCTAATAATGGCTCGAAGATGTGACTTACAAGTCAATGGTATGACAATACCATAAGTACGTATGCCAGAACAGAGTATGTTTTCAAAGTATGTTTCAAAGTATGTCTTCGGAGAATGTTTTTAGAATATGTTTTCAGAGAATGCATGTTTTAAAGAGTTAAAAATGGGTATAAAAAGGGTTACGTGGTTACCCAAATAAGGCTTGAGTTCAAGTAACTCTTAGCCTAAAACTGTATTTGCCGAAATGGGCAAATTATTATTGTACACAGGCGACGGCCGTGTGGCATAGTAGATTCAGAGACTTCGATCCTTGTGCCACACTTGGGTTGGGGGCACGGCAGCCGAGTTAATGGTAGATTCCATATAGCCCGTGGAATTACAAAATTGTAGGGTATACCACCTAGCGCAGAAGTAAAACAAAGAGTGTCACAGAGTTTAGATGATTTTACAGAGTCTTTCGAAAATGCCCATGAGATTTCTTACTATATGATATGTTTATGAACTATTTTAAATTACTCTCATATATGTTGAATACAAATTATTATTTTGGATTTCCTCTGCGTACTAGTACACTTATATTAACCCCCTACCTCCCAAGGTCTAAAGTTTAGTTCAGAGGTCCTGCTAAGCCATAGAGTTTTCAGACAACAGTGATGTGTGTAGTTGGTAAGCCTTCTTTATTTCAGAAGGCCTATGTCTTTCAAATTATGTTACTTATTATGGTTTTGGTCTAATGGGGGCCTTGTCCCAGTTTTCAGATAGTTGTTATTTTCAGATGGAGTAGAGATTTTGCAGACTGGTTCAGATGTTGTTTTGTTGATATTGGGGTTTTATCCTTCATTGTTAAATTAAATTTAGAGTATTACCATGTTTTCATATTCGATTATATTTTTGCATTTTCTTGTATTATATGAATGTTGTGCATTATTACCAGAGAGAGAAGGGTGTTTCGGGACTTCATAATTTGGGATATCTATTATGGCCAGGCCCCAGTTTGGGTCATGACAAACTTGGTATCAGAGCACGTTTCATGGTCCCAGGGTATTGCCGAAATTGCGTCGGGTAGGGTCTTGTTTATGGGTGTGTCGTGCGCCATACTTATAAGCAGGAGGCTACAAGGTATTTAGGAATATCTCTCTTTCTTCATGTTCTAGTTCATTCTATGGAGTCAGAATGTCTCTCTTTGATACTCTAATTCATGCTATGGTGTCGCCCATACGAAATTAAAGTTATCCTAATTCTTTCCTTACTTTAATGTGCTCAAATATGTCTCATTATTAGGGTGATTCAAGTTTAGAAGTTTAGAGTCTAAATAGTCTGGTCCTTTCTGATTGAGCCATGTAAGATTTTAAAATTGTGCAAGGGCTTGAGAAGAGTTCGTTAGTGCTTCAGAGTGTATTGATTCTAGTGTGAACTTTGATTCTGATGAGATCATTCTTTTTAGCCTGCGGTATTAAGTGTATTTAGTCCTTTTCAGAATTTATGTTGCAGATGTCGTGCTTCAAGGGGATGATGTATAGCAGAATGTTGGAACTGTATTTCTACCCGAGTAATAGTATAAGTTAAGTGTTGGTGTCATGACCTATTGGTAGTGATGTTGGACCAAGAAGTTGGTGATGTGAAGTCACAAAGTTAGAAGTTAGAGTGAGGGTGACTTTTGAGTAAATAAATAATTTAGTTGAATAATCAATGTTTAAGGATGATCTACCCCTTTATAGTGATATACTAATGTGGTAGCTAGTAGCATGTGTGGATTGTATGGTAGCCTGTGGGGGGAGTGTTTGACTCAGATTTTTTTTATTCACACAGAGTAAGATATGTATTCTTAGATTATTGATTATTGTGTGTCAAGTTTCTATCTTCTGAAATTTTGTTATCATTGCGTTGTTGAAACTCAAAGTCAAGTGAAGCTGTGTGGGGATCTTTCGATTCACTAGCATAGTTTCCTTGTCATTCATCTCGTTTTCTTGTTCAAAACACAAAAAAAAATGAAATTTTAGTGAAGTCGTGTGAGGCCTTTTTTGATTCACTAGCAACTTGTTGTTCTTGTATTGGTTGAATATATGTATAGCCGAATCTTTTCGCATGATATTGAGCTGGTAATGAAGTGATACGTCCTTATATGTTAGTTTAGTAGAAGGTAGAGGAAGAGTTATTAGTTAAGGTGAATTGTTGTATGCTTAAAGTATGAAAATAGCTAGATGAGCCAGTAAGTTATAATTATAGACTCATGGCTATTGTGGAATTTGAAGGTAGTCTAAATGTACGCTTTGGTAAGTAAGTGTGATGTGAGAAATTCGTATAAGAAGATAAGCTTGTATGGGGTTATGATATGAGATTAAGATAGACCATGTCTATAATATGACTTTACCCCCTCCCCCCTCCTTCCGACCTTCTTTTCATTGGTAGTTGTAAACTAGTACTACTTGTGAGAAGGTATGTAGTAGATTTTTTGAGGTATTTGGATAGACTGTCCCAATTTGATGGACTAGTATATTATGTTGCATTCTTCATTGGTGGTAAATGGTTGATGTTAGACTATAGACTTAAATTTAATGTAGAATGTGGATGCAAGAATAGTGGCTTAAGATTAATGATGAATGTTTATAAGAATTGCGTGTCAGGTTGGGTTGTAAATCATATTTAGCAATAGATATTAAGGTTGAACAGTTGGTGTCCATGAAAGTGGATGTGATGATTTCTTGGTTAATGATACTAGTTTTATAAAAGTGATCTAATAGGCTTGAACGGTGTATGCAATATATTAAGTTTATTTGATTCATAATGAAGTATGATAATGTATGTATGAGGTAAAAAGTATGCCCAAGGTGATATGAGGTTGTGGTATTTTCTCTAAGGCTATTACAGGTTGTATGTGGCTAGCGGTACCGTTGAGTTGTTAGGTGGAGAAAAACTAGTTAGATGATACATGGTGTTCTAAATGGCCAAGTTAAGAAGTTTTGAATGATAGTGTGGGGCCTTTGATATGATCTTGATCCTCATGGTAGAGAGATATAAGTTTAAGGTCGCGATATTGGTAGGCTATGACGGAAGTAGCATGGTTCATCAAAGGCTTAGTGATGTCCACGTTAAGTATTAGAATCTAAGTTTGAGTTTTAAGGGTTGAACTAATAGAAATAAGAGTAGAACCACTAGAGCATGTGCACTTCAACTATAGGGATATTCATGAAGATTCTAAGTTAGTAAGGGTACAAGTACTATATGATGACTATTGATGGATATAGAAAGATAGAGTGTACCTCAGAAGGTAGTATTAACAGTGGGTTTTCCACTTTCAGGTGTAGTCATTTGGGTTAAGTTCTATGATGTATGTGTATGATCGTTTTCCAGACCCTAGAGTGCAGTAAGTGTAGTTCAGTTCAAAGTCTAGAAAGAGATCTCTCAAACTTAAGATGATGACTTGAAGCTAAGGGGGAGATGATAGGATGGATAACCAAGTCAGGCTCTTAGATTCTAGTAGTGATGCTAGTATGACATAAACTATCAGAAAATGAGGGTTAGGCTCAACCCGTTCTCATCTCAGTATTTTTTAGTTATCCCAATACCTACTCATGCCTTACGTTTCAGTTTCGTGATCATGGTTTATGTTCATGTATATGATAGAAAATCATGTACGCTTCCAGTCCCAAAATGAGGAGTTCCAGTTCATTCAGTAGTCAGAATCACATTCCATATGTTATGAACTCCAAATTGAGGTCATGCAGCTCATGACTCATGTACTTACGTTTTATAGTGTGCTCAGTTCCCATAACTCATGCTACACGCCAAATGATTGGTGAGATTCAGCTTATAGCCAGGTATACCCTCCATTCAAACCACTCTGATAAATCTCTGATGTTGATTTGTTGTTCCTCAGGCCCTCAGTTAAGTGTCGAGTTTCATATAGTATCCTTCCATACTTCAAAGTCTTATGTTTTAACCTTTTAGTGACTCCTCCTTATGTAATGATAGTGGTGATGAGTGAATCTTTTCTTGTTGATAGAAGATCATTGTATGCTTGTTTTAGATAAGGTCATAAGTGTGAAGTAAGATCTAGGGCCAAGTCTTGAATACATGTGATGGTTAGTGGAAATTGGTGTGTGTATGTTCTTGGGAGGCTTGAATGACCTAGTGGGATTTAAGTGGAGGAACGCAATATGCACTAGTGAATCCATAGTAAGAGATCAGAGTTAGTCATTGAAGTGGTAAGGCATGATATGTGTAGGGTGAACTTAAAAGTATATAAAAGGTTGAATCATATGGTTTGGACTAGTATCGTAGTGTGGCATGTTGTAGTTTGTGAATTGGAGTTATGCTTGATCACGATGAAAGGATTTAAGCTACTATAGACATTAGTAGAAAGATTTATAAATGCCCATGTGAGAGTTATAAGTTCAATCGAATGTATATGGTATTTAAGGAGAATAGTATAGTTAAGGGATATTCAAGAAGTGTGCTAAGCTTGAAAGTAAGAAGTTGCATTTCCTAAGGCCTAGTAATTCTATCATAGTTTATGAGCTATATGTTTATATTCTATACTATAGAGTGATGTTATTGTTGTGATTCCGTAGTTGGATGCATTGTGTAACTTATGCTTAAGATTCTTTGCTCCCTAATGGTACTAGAACTTCTTTAGAGAGGGTGTGGAAGACATATTCCAGTTACATATAAGTTTCCAGTATAGTTCAGTCTGAGTAGCCAAAAATCCAGTTTAACAGTCAGGCAGATAAGTTGCTGTGGTTTTCCACCTTTTCACCCGGTCCTACTATTCGAAGTCTCATGCGTATGACCATCCCAAGAGATAATCTATTCCATCTATGTAAATTGAGAATTCAGTTCAATCTAAGCAACATGTTTCAGATTCAGTTATTTAGTCATGACTCAATTTATAAGAGTTCAGCGCATAATCTCAAATTTTTTCAAATATTTTAGCTCAAATAGTGTAATACCCTTGTACGATCTAAGTTTTTTTGTCTTATGATTCATACTTGCATAAGTTATCACTTCCAAAGTCAATATGTATGATTGTATCATGGACATTTCAAGGGAATCCTAAAATTTCAGCACGAATCAATTTCTTGAAGCAAGAAAAGTGAAGCCAGCTCAGAATTCAGTTTCATGATAGAAGTTTAAATATTTCAAATCAGTTATGTCCTTTCTTAGAAGTCACATCATGTTCGCATTATTCCATACCTTTAAGCTTTAACAAGCTCCTACCCATCATTCAGGGATGAATGATCGCAAGGGGGAGATAATGTAACACCCTGCATTTTGGGCTAGAATGAAAACCATCATTTCTACGTGTAGATGTTCCAAAAGCCATAAATCTAAGCCAAATATAGTGTGTTAATCATTTATGTAGTGTGTGAATCTAGTTGGGCATGAATCGAGATCATAGAGGTCCCTTAACTCAAGGACTAGTTGAAAGTTTTTCTATCGTTCAAGTTTTAGTGAGCGTCAAAACTTGGATCAACTTCAATCGATCATAACTCCTTTGATATGACAAACTGGGGGTCATACTATATATAAAATAAAATTTCTTTGAGTCTTCTTTCCAACGCCACAAATTTTTTCAAAATTCGATATCGGAGCAAAGAGTTGTGCCTATTTTACTCCAGCATATCAGCCTGACAACTGAGTGACGATAATTCTGACGGCTTGTCACAAATCTGACTACTTGTCAGAATATGTCATCAACCTTATGAAGAAACCCATCAATTTCAGGTCCTAGGTGATGACCTGGGCTGACGGGCTATCACAGATCTGACTGCTTAGCAGCCTTGATCGTCAGCTGAGAATTTCAGAAACTGGGAAGTGATTTCGTAGGGGTATTTTGGTATTTTTCTCACTCCAAAAACCTTTCACACGAATTAAATCACCCCTTAAGTTTTATTAATCAATCATTATCAGTTTTACAACATCAAAAACTTCCTCTTCACTCTCTAAATAAGATCAAATTAGGGATTTCTTCGAGAACAAGAAATTCAAGAAAATCAAGCCTTAAGTTCAAGATGCCCAAGAAACAATCAAGATCCGGGTTTCATCTATCGAGATCTAGGTTCCATCTTTCAGATCTTATAATTTAAGGTACGTGGGGTTTATCTTAAAAACTATATGGGCTTGGAAACACTAGAAGATGATTTAAAGATTTTCAAGTATGATTTTAGAAAGGGTTTTTGAAATACATGATTTTATTAGGCAATATAAATGTTCAAATGCATTGTTGATTTGGCCCTTAGGCCTTTCCCCTTAAATTGATTTACATATATATGTATATGTATGAAAAATTCATATTTGAAGATTGTTTGAGAGCATAAATTATGAAATTTCTCTCTTGTGATGACTTTAAATTTGTGATCTTATTGTGAATGATTTGATATGCATGATTTCTAGCTTGAAAATAGTTTACTCAAATACCATAGTATTTTGAGCATGATTTAGTGATTTTGAGAGGGATTTTTTTGATATAAATGTGTTTGTTAAAGAGAGAAAGATTTGCATAAGATTAAGAATTTTGACATGACCACCTTGTATCATTTGAAATGTTGTCAAAGAGAGATTCATACATGTGTTTACATAAGTATTTAAGGAAAGGGTGCTTCGAACTAATTTATTGATATGCCGGTCCCAAATTTATGTTTTGGAAATAGAGATTCTAATATGCTAATAATAGCTGAGAGATATGACTTGCAAGTCACTGGTATGACGATACCATAAGTATGTATGTCATAACAGAGTATGTTTTTAGAGTATGTTTTCAGAGTATGTCTTCAGAGAATATTTTCAGAATATGTTTTCAGAGAATGCATGTTTTAAAGAGTTAAAAATGGGCGTAAAGAGGGTTAGGTGGTTACCCGAAGAAGGTTTGAGTTCAAGTAACTCTTAGCCTAAAACCGTATTTGCCGAAACGGGCAGATTATTATTGTACGCTGGTGACGGCCGTGTGGTATAGTATATTCAGAGACTCCGATCCTTGTGCCACACTTGGGTTGGGGGCATGGCAGCCCAGTTAATGGTAGATTCCTTATAGCCTGTGGAATTACAAAATTGTATGGTATACTACCTAGCGCAGAAGTAAAACATAGAGTGTCACAGAGTTCAGATGATTTTACAGAGTCTTTTGAAAATGCCCATGAGATTTCTTACTGTATGATATGTTTATGAACTGTTTTAAATTGCTCTCGTATATGTTGAATACAAATTATTATTTTGGATTTGCTCTACGTACCAGTACATTTGTATTGACCCCTACCTCCCAGGGTCTAAAGTTTAGTTCAGAGGTCCTGCTAAGCCATAGAGTTTTCAGACAATAGTGATGTGTGTAGTTGGTGAGACTTCTTTATTTTAGAAGGCCTATATCTTTCAAATTATGTTACTTATTATGGTTTTGGTTTATTAGGGGCCTTGTCCCAATTTTCAGATAGTTGTTATTTTCAGATGTAATAGAGATTTCGCAGACAGGTTTAGTGTTATTTTTTTTTATATTGGGGTTTTATCCTTCATTGTTAAATTAAATTCAGAGTATGACCATGTTTCCGTATTAGATTATATTTCCACAGTTTCTTTTATTATATGAATGTTGTGCATAATTACCAGATAGAGAAGGGCATTTCGGGCCTTCATGGTTTGGGATGTCCGTCACGGCCAGGCCCCAGTTTGGGTCATGACACACCATCCTTGAAATGAAGTATTAATGAAATATGTTTGTTTCCTACATTTATGTGTATTTTAATTTAGCAATTTTGTTCTGGTTTGAATTTTTGCAATTTCTCTTGGTAGAAGATGAATCAAACGATTGTGAGATGTGAAAATTAATTTGTATATGATATTGGAAAATTAATTCTTGTTTTCTGCATTTGTCTCCACTTTAATTTTATAATTTTTTCTATTTTGAATATTTGTAATTTACCCTGTTAGAAGATGAACGAGACAGTTGTCAGACGTCCAATTAATTCATATATGCAAATGAAAAATGAATCTGGTCTATCCGTAATTATGTTGATTTATACAAAATTAAATGCAAAGTCGATAGGGTTTATTATACACGAAGCTCAATGTCTATGCTCAAACATATACGTAATTGATGCATTCAACAATACAGGTCCATTGATTGTGTCTAGTGTATTTCATAGACCGTAAGCCTTGTCAATAATATACCGTATTGATTTATTGCCCTTAGTAGCATATTTTGGAAAAAAGGAAATAATTACTGTAGACACATAATTTTGTCCCTCCAAAAGGTTAATTTTCACCTTTTTACCCTATTCTATTGTGTACCCTCAACCATGTAATTATTCCTCCACAAAAGTACAAAAATAACAACTCTAAACAAACCCATAACAAATTTTATCCTATCCTAATTACCCCTACCCTACCCCACTACCCCTACCCTCACCTCACCACCCCTAACCCCTTAATAGATATATACATATCCATATACGGATAGAGATAAAAAGAAAAGGGGGGATAAAAAATAGAATTCCATTTTTTCAAGGGGGCTCTTCTTTTCTTCTTCAGGGAATATACACGCAGAACAGAGGAAGGAAAGCCATTGATCTCCATTTTCTTTTCTTTTTTAGATAGACGCATAATACACTGACTTCATCATCATCTCATCTTATCGAAAAGGGAGCTCACGGGAAAATAAACCCTGGGAGAGGCACTATTTTCTTCCATTTCTTCTCCATAGAGAAACCTTTAACACAGACAGACCTCACCATTATTTTACTCTTACAGTCCACACACTAATATGCACATATCCGATCTCAAGAGAGAGAGCCACTGAGAGAACGGCGAGTGAAAGTGTCTAAAAGAGTGAGGAAACAGCTAGCGTGGTGTTTTCTGGTGAAACCCTCATCGGAATTGCTACTAGAAAGGCACTGCTAGTCATCCCTTTGTAGCTCCATCGTCGAAAAGGTCTTAAAACCATTGGAGTTCAATGAAAATAGCATTAAATAGATAAAATTCTAGAATTTCAGGGTTCGTTCTTTCTTTAACGGGTTACAACATTATTATATTGGACTGGTTGGGATGTTTCTATCGAGATTTGGTAGTATTTCAGCTTTGTTCACAGTTATTGTTTTGAGTATTCATCTGTTTCTTCGTTGGTTACGGTTCGAATTGGATTTTGGAGATTTTTGCATCAGAGTTGGCTCGTAGTTGAGTTGGGCTATTCTCCGAGGTTTCGAAACGACTCTTATCTCTCTTCTTAAGTTAATCAAAAGCTCTTGAGATCCAATTCTATCTTTTTTCTTTTTAATCTTTACATAATTATGGATAATTCATGTGTTTGGTGTGCTTGAATCTTCATTGTGGGTTGTTTGTTTGTCGGATTTGGACGTAAAAACTTGATTGTGGGTTACATATCAAATTGGTTTCATCATGTTGAGATAAATGGGGTGGAATCGAGAAATTGATAAAAAAAATGATCTAATTTAGATCTATCTTGATTTATTGTTTAATTCGGAATAAGCATGAATCTTGTTGAATTGAATAGGAGAAGTTTAAGTTTGGGTAGGCAAAACTTTAGGAATAAGTTTTCTTGTTGAATGTTTGAATGTGGGATTTGAGTTCAATGGTTTGATTTTAGTTCTTGCATTTGGAAATGTATTCATTTAATCGGGGAATGCCCCATGATCACTTGTATTTATTCATCGGGAAATGCCCCAAAGTATTTTGTATTTTGAGGAAGTCCGTGACGAAGGCCCAAGGCATTGGGTAGCATGGGAGAATAGTATAAAATTAGTGTTGGGTAGAATAGGATTTACATTTTCGCATTCTTTTTCTATTTTTGTTTGTAATAAATTGGACTGAACACTAAATTTTAGATTGTTTTGTTTTATTTGCTTGATTGATTATTTTGCGTATTTTTTGTGTGATCTATACATTCATAGTGTCAAATTAGCCGATACGCCCCACCAAGAGACCGTGGTCGAACCACGGGATCGAGGGGTGCCTAACACCTTCCCCTTGATCAACAGAATTCCTTAGTCGGAATCTCTGTTCGCAAACCAGTTTCAAGGAGTCAAATTATTTTAAAAAGGATCTTTCAAAGGTGACTTGGCACACCGATTTATGCCAAGTGGTGACTCTTAGTTTAAATGTAAATAATCGTTTTTCGAAACAAAACCTTCATTTTTGTCACTTAATAATTAAAAACCCTTTCAAACATAGAATTAAATTTTTGGAGTTAAAAAGGGGGTGTGATAGCTCTGGCGACTCTGCTAGGGATTTTATAGAATTCAAGCTTATTTTTTTGGAGTTATATCGACTTAGTTTGACATTATGGATGTGTAAACATTGTTTGTGTTATCATTTGTTTATTTTATCATTGTCGAGTGGTTACGTGCTCTTTGTTTACAGTTTTTGTCTTATGTGTTACTGCTTTATAACTAGCATCATGTGCATAACCCGAGTCAATTCTTTCTGTAACAAGTTTTGTAATACACGCTGTGTACACGACCGATAGTTGAGTCACCCTTATTTTAGGAGGGGGGAGCCATTGGCTAGTATGGAGTAGGTGGACAGCTAAATCAGACACTATCGACCATACACTCCCTGGAACAGCCTTGTTAGTGAACTCCAGCATAGTTCAGCCTCTAGGTCATACTTATGTGCATCATATTGAGACCTAGCGGGGCCCATTTGGTCCTTTATAGGAGACTCACCACTACCATATCCCTACGTGCTAAATATTGCATCTTTGAGGATAATGGGGTCTTTTGATATAATGATTTGGGGAAAACATGTGTTAGAAATAAAGTGTGTAGGCACTGAAAAAAAAGTGAGTCGAAGAAAAAAGAAAAAAAAAAAGAGAGAGTTTTGTAGTTTTTAGAGTTCTTTAGGGCTTTTGTTATTCACAATCCAAAAATTCAAAAAAATCTTTTTACCTTTTGCACTCATTTGTCAAAATCAAAAACATCAAAAAGATTTTTAGTTTGTTTCCTTAAGCAAGTATTCACAATTCAAAAACTTTAAAAAATATTTTTATTCATATGAATTTTTATAAAAGAAAAATGCAAAAATTGTAAGAGTTTTGTACATTTCATGAAAATACCAAAAAGATTTTTTCTTTCATAGTTGTTGGTGTCAGTCTTATATGGAGTGTCAAATTAAAAATCCCCAAAAAGATTTTATTTTCATCGTTGTAGTCACGTCTCTCAAGTTAGGGTTCAGTCGATCCTTTAATCTTTAATTGTCCAATCCGGACGAACTACGCACCCCTGATTCTCCTCTCTCGGGAGTAAGATACGTAGGCAGCCTATTGTGGGTTCGGGGATCTTATTTCAAAAATCTAAAAAAATATTTTATGCACTCTTCATTTAGAGTAGGTGTTTCATATACATCTTCAAGAGAAAACTACAACAAGATTTTCCTTTAATAGTTTCAAGTTTCATTTTTGTATGAAATTCAAAATTGAAAACCCAAAAGATTTTTTCTTGGTAATTATAGGTTTTATTTTGTATAGAAATCTGAAAAATTCAAAAAAAAAAGATCTTCTTCACTCTTCATTTAGAGTAGGTGTCATATACATCTCTAAAAGAAAACCACAAAAAGATTTTCCTTTAATAGTTTCAAGTTTTATTTACGTATGAATGCAAAATTGAAAATCCAAAAAGATTTTTCTTTGATAATCGTAGGTTTAATTTTGTATAGAAATTGTACAGCTGAAAATTCAAAAAGATTTTCGTCAATTCTTTTGACAATTTGTTATTTTCTTTTCTTTGTAAACTTTCAAGAAAATGAAAAAGAAAAGAGTTTGATTGGCCATTTTGGCAAGACTTCACGAACTACGCACACCTGATTCTTCTCTCTCGGGAGTGAGATACGTAGGCGCCCTTCTTGGGTTCGGTGATCATTTCAAAAAAAAAAAGGGAAAAAAGAGGTTTAGAAAAAGTGTTGAACTCTAATATATTTGTTATTTTTTTGTTGAGTCAGTTTAAGGTGGTTGGTTTGTGGCATTTTAGCTGGTCCTTCATATCACACCAAATCCAAAGAGTTAGTTATGTCCAACAAATATATAGAGAGTGACATCATGGATCAAACAAAGAATCAAGAAAATGAGAGTTTGAAGCAACATATTACTAGGCTAAGACAACAAATGATAGAAATGAATCGAGCTTGGGCTAGTGGGTTGCCTCCTCCTCCATTTCCCTTTATTGATCCTACAAATACCTCGAGTTTTTCACCAAAATCTCAAAGTCAATTTTCTACTATTGTTGATGCACCGCAACATGACTCGGAATTCATTCTAAGACAAAAGCATCTCAATACTTCCACCACTTTTCCTCTAGATCCTCAGCATAAGCCTGCTACATTCACAACACCACATGTCATCTGTGATCTTGTTGCTCAATCCTCTACTAGGACTTCCACACTAGCTCGCTCAACGATTGTGTGTCCCCATGCTACTAGTGAACCTATATTCAATACTCTCGGTGATCATTGTTATACTCCTGAGCCTACTTTTAAGTTAACTGGACCACCAAAATTTCTTAACAAGAAGTCCAGTGTGCCAGAAAAGTCAGAGAAAATGGTTGAAAAAATGAAGAGTGCAGAAAATGTTATGAAAAATTCTTTAGGACCTGTGGATAAAGAAGATGTTTCATACAAAGATTGGGGTCCAATCTTTGAGATGTCGAAATTTAAGGAGCAAGATGGGCATGAGGAATCCATGAAACATTTGGGATAATATTGCAATCAATTAAGGGAACCTGGAGGGAAAAAGAATGAGGAAGATGCATCTTCTATTGTAGTTGAACGGTGAGCACGGTCAAGAAGACCCCATTATCGTCACTCTCAGGATCAAACCCAAGTTCATGCCCAAGCTCCACATAATCACTCCCAAAATTCATTATACTCTGCTCTTCCACCTCCATATCTAGTATATAACGCACAACCACATATTCAACCCCCATCTTACCCACAGTGGAACATACCAACTCCTCAGAGTCGTCCTCTAACTCCACAAATATACAAAAACCCTTCTAAGCCTGATTTTTGATCCAAGCCAAACGATGAAATGAGGCAGAAGTTGAGAGATAGCTTCACACCAATTGGAGAGTCGTATGCCAATTTATTTCAGATATTGGTACAATGGGGCATGATCACTCCTCTCATTGGGTGCACTCTTAATCAGCGTTCAAGAAATTTTGATCCTAATGTACGATGTGTGTATCATTTTGATGCTCAGGGTTATAATATTGAAGATTGTCGATATTTAAAAAGAGAAATTAAAAATATGATTGAAGATGCATCAATTATGGTTTAGAACATTGACAATGAGGGAAGCTCTAGTCATGCTCATATGCAAACCAGTGGCTAAGTTGTCAAACTGAGCAATTGAGAAGTCACCCCCTCTCCCTACTAGAAAGAGGTTTGATAGTTTGTTTTGTCTTTTTTTTTGTTTTTTGAATTATTTCAGGGTTGTAGTTCGGGATCCATCTTGTTTTGTCCCTTTGTCATTTGTGTTCAAACCCTTCTATTTTTTATTTCAACTAAATGAAGTGTCCATTTTCCTTTATGTTTTAAATATGTGTTGTTTGTTTGTTTTCTTTATACAGTACACTTTATTTTGATTCTAGTGTTATGACATGCCTGCGGAATTTTCAGTCGAATCTTAAAATCCAGTTTAAACATGAACATTAAATCAAAGGGTTAAAGTTAGAAAAAGAGAGCATCTGAGAAAATAGGTAGAGTGCTGAGACATTTGGTGACAAGTTCAAGACTTCTTTGAAAATTAAGGTAATTATTTTGAGAATCGCAAGAATAACTTGGTCATCAACTGAAAAACATTGCTCAATTAGGTCAAATAGCAGATGTGTGATCCCGAGGGACAGAAAAATTAACTTCATAAAAGCATGAGTCATTCAATGTAAGGAATGTACAACAGAAGTGGAGTGATATGTTGAACAAAGTGCGAGAGTAGTGACGCACAAACTCATTTAAAGTTAATTCTTAAAAAATGTCACAAATGATCATCATATCTCACTTTCATATTGCATGATATGTACTTTTATTTTCAAGGATTGATATGATGAAGGGATTTCATTCTGATAGCCAAACATCGTGTCATCCTTTGTTTACCCCATTTGAGCTTTAGTTCTATTTCTTTCATATCCCTCTTTTAGAATCAAGATAGAGTCAACAAAGCTCAAAAAGAAAGTGTCGAGAAAAAAAATAGTGTCAGAAAAGTTTCAAAAAAGAGAGAAGAAAATAAATGTGCCCAAAAAGAAAGAAAAGAGAAGAGCATTAAGAAAAATAGAGTCAGAAAAGTCCCAAAAAAGTCAGAAAAACAAGTCAGAATCAAACAAAAAAAGAATAAGCTGCTAGAACTACGCGTGACCTGATTCTTCTCTTTTCGGGGGGAGATACGTAGGCTACCCTACTCTGGGCTCGGTCCAACCAAATAAACAATTTAGAATTACCCAGTCAAAAGAAACTAGGCGTGAGGTAATCCTTATTGTTTGAGTTGATTCCAAAAGTTGTAAGTCCCACCCAATAAACAATTTAGAGTCATTTACTTCAAGTGTTGTTTGGTCCCCATGCCAGCCTTTCTTTCTAACCCTATCCAAAATCCAAGTTATAACCAAAGAAAGACCTTCAGATCAATCTTTGAGAATGTTAAGACTAAGCATGCAATGGATGTGATGACGTATTTTGGTAACTACTTGTCTTCCTCGGCATAAGGAATCAGGAGAGAAATAAAAATGAGAAAGTCTTATCGGTGAAAACCCTCATGGGCGCCGTAAGATGATAGTAAGCTGAGAGAGATAACAATGAGAGAGTATTATCGGTGAAAATCCTCACGGGTACTGTAAGACAACGGTGAGTTGACCCAAATGAAAATAAGAGAGTCTCATTGGTGAAAAACCCTCACGGACATCATAGGGCAATGGTGAGCTGGGAAAAAGAAAATAAGAGAGGCTGGTTAGTAAAAACCTTTCAAGGCTCCACTAGCCGAATAAGGTCTTAAATACAATTGACCTAAGGAAGCAACTCAATTTCGAGGTCATTAACTCAACAACAATTGGTAGAAGGTTCTGGATGGAAAGATCAGGCAGTTTAATCCGATATGCAGGCATAATCATTAGAGTTGATTGTCATTTCTAGATAAATTTTTCATTTCTTTATTTCAAACGGGGACATTCATTGTCTTTTATTTCTTCTCTTTATTTTTATTTTGTTTTCTTGAGTCAGTGGTCCAAATAAAATTCATTGTCATTTTTCTCGTCTTCGAGTCAAGTTCATATCAAAACAATTGAGAAAAGATTTCAAAATTGGCTACCATCTTCTTCAATTGTACAAAGCAAGACAAAGTCAGCATATGAAAGATACATGATTGTAAGCTGAATAAGGCATGCTGAAAGTTTTATCAACAAATAATCTGGGGAACTCATGAAAATACCAAGGTTTAAAAGGTTTATCTGAGAAGCATGACAAAGCAGAGATACTATGTTTATTTCAAGTCACTAATCTGAGTTTGGGTCAATGACGCGACAAATAAGGGGCATGTGCCAACAATCTGAAATAAAATGAAGGGAATGGACATTGGAACAAGTGTCGGGACAGCCAGGTGCTGCAAGCCACCACTATGTTTTTAACTGACAAATTTTCTTTGTTAAAACAAGGACAAATTCGCTTCACATAATTCAGCTACTACTAGAAAAGAACATTCGTGGGATTTTACTTTCTGTTTAGGACCCTCCTAAAAAATGAAAATTTATTTTTGTTCAGGAACCTCCTAAAAAATGGGATTTTACTTTTGTAATACCCCAAAAAATCCAAACTAATATTAGAGCCATGTACCAAGCTCCTGCATAGTACATCATGGTTATTTTATAGTTTTATGAGTAGGTTATATATATATTAAGGCTTCAAATAACTCCCAGCTATCAGACGAATCAAAACATTCCTTACCGATTGAATTCTTGAGAAGGATATTGGTATAGTAAACTTCAAACGAGAATATCTCTCATTATACTTAGAATTTTTGAGCTCATGACCTATAAACAGATAGATAATTTAATTATCTTTCCAACGATACCAATTTTACCTAAATACAATATCGGAGCAAAGAGTTATTCCTATTTTACTCCAGCATGTCAGGATGGAAACTGTGTGACGACATTCGTGGTAGCTTACCACATTTGTGACGCTCTACCATGAAGGTCGTCAGCGATAGGCAGAATCCAGATCCTATGTGACGAAATTCATGGTATCTTACCATATTTTTGATGCCCTACCATGAAGGTCGTCAGCCTTAGGCAGAATTCAGCTCCTGTGTGACGACATTCGCGGTAGCTTACCACATTTGTCACGCCCTACCACGAAGTTCGTCAGCCTTAGGCAGAATCTAGCTCTTGTGTGACAACATTCATGGTAGATTACCACATTTATGACTCCCTACCACGAAGGTCATCAGCCTTAGGCAGAAACCAGCTCCTAAGTGACGACATTCATGGTAGCTTACCACATTTGTGACGCCTTGTCACAAATGTCATAAGACTTAGGCAGAAACCATCAATTCCAGCTCTTGTGTGATGATATTTTTGACGGCTTACCATATTTTTGACGCCTTGTCACAAATGTCGTCAGCTATGATTTTCAGCAACTGGAATTTATTTCATAAGGGTATTTTGGTCTTTTCTTTCACCTTCCCCAACTTATAAAGAGGCATAATTTTTCCCATTTTTTCTTCAGTTAAGCATCTTAAAAACCCTCTCTTACACTCTCAACCAAAATATTAGGGTTTTCTCTCAAGATCATATCCTCGAGAGCAAGCCTAAGGAATTCTTCAAGAACCTTCAGAAACATTAGATCACTTTCAAGATTCAATCACTAAGGTATGCGTAGTGTTCATCTATGGATCCAATCCGTTCATAGAGCTCAAGAACCATGTTTTAAATATTATTTTGTAAACTTTTTGTGGTAATATGAGTATGTACATGTTGATGATTATTGTTTAAGTTTTAATGTGATGTCTAAAGGTGTTTTCATGGAATATATATGTTTGTTGTTTGAAAACCATGAACTTTAGGTGGTTTAATATAGTGCAAGTACGAAACTCACCTATGCCTTAAAGAATGCATGCAAGGTGTTTTATAAAATGCTTAGGATGCTAGAAATTCATGTTTGTATGGTTCTATGATGTCTAAAAGACAAGTTCATGTTAGCTAAATACTTCAATATGAATTCCATGTTTTTCATGTGTTGCTATTGTAGTGGTATGAAGTATGCAAGATAATGGAGATATACAATATGCACACGAAATATATCCATGCATTCCCTACAATATTTAAGATGTTGAATAACTATATGAAATATGATATCCCCTACTTATGATATTGAATTGTGGACTCAAATCCTGTGATCAAGTCATGTCATGTGTGTCAGTTTCCTTCTATCGAGTCCTGGGGGTATTCGTACCCAAAAAACATAGTTGTGCGCCTAGAGCCATGTCATGTTGTCACTATAATCTCAGTCAAGCTATAATCTATAGAACTCAGTCAGTCATGTGACTCAGGAAACCTCAGAAATCTCATGATCTCAATTAACTCTCAGATAATAGTACTACTCCATTAGTCAACGGAAGTCAATTAATTTGTCCATGTACAGTCAATTGAATCATGTTTAGTCTCTTCAGATGGGAGTAGAATTTAGCAACGAGTGAACCCAAGGATGGGGACTCACCTACCAGTTTTAGGGTGTGGTTCTTAGCAGTCATCCTTGTGTTCTAGAACTATGTAGCCAGCGTAGCTTGAGACATCTTAGCCTGTCAGATTAGGGTTGATGGGGTGGCTTAACCTATCAGTTTAGGGTCCCGCCATTCTCACTTTGAGTACCTACCAGATAATGGTCACTCACAACTGTCCTTACCAGTAGCGTGGTATTGACACCCCTCCAATCGGGGCAGAAATTAGATCCCAACTTAGCCGTAATGGTATACATGGGGCATTTCGATTAAACAACTACCTCCCACAGTTTTAGTATCAGTCTCAATAAAAAAACTCAGAAATTTATTCAGATATCAGTATACCAGGACTGTTAGATACGGTCAAATTCAATTATAGCACGGAACTCAGAGAGTTCAACTAGATTAAGGGCTGTCAGATACAGTCATCCATGTTATCAGAAATATGGTTCCAGCCATGTGTTAGCGTACAGATTTAGCCATTTAGTACTCACGATCTTAGTTACTATGTATGTATGTTTGTACTCTTTCGTTCATATCAGTCATTCAGTAGCATTATTCATCCATCTAAACCCTTCACATTAGCCTACCTCACTTGTATACTCAGTACTCCAGTTTTTCTGACGCATTTGCGCTATGGTTCTTTCTTTTCATGTTACACCATAGGTTCAGAGACACCAGCTCCAGATCGGTAGTAGCCATAGCATTTTCTGTCGCAGAGATTCAGTGAGTCCTCTTCATTCAAGGACAATATGATTGGATTTATTCATTATTATTTTAGCCAGTTATCAGTTTACGAAGTTAGTTGGAGACATGTTTCTTCAAATCCTTATTTCAGACAGTACTTAGAGGCTTTCAAATTTACGCTCAAATTTAGCTTTCAGATTCAGTTTTCAGTTGTTTTGGGTATTTTTTTCCCATATGGATGTTATATTATTTCAATTGAACCTTATGGCCTATTGTTCATGTTTTACGCATTATTATGTAATGAATTGCAGTATACAGGTACAGATATTAGTCATAGGTTAGCTTGTGGTCCCTTGGGGTCATAAGCACCATGTAGCGTTTTGGCTCAGAAAAATTAGGGCATTACTTTTGTTCAGGACCCTCCTGAAAAATAGAATTTTACTTTCTGTTCAGGACCCTCCTGAAAAATAGAATTTTACCTTTGTTTAGGACCCTCCTGAAAAATGAGATTTTACTTTTGTTCAGGACCAACCTGAAAAATGGGACTTTCCTTTCTGCTCAGGACCCTCCTGAAAAATAGGATTTTACTTTTGTTCAGGATCCTCCTAAAAAATGGGACTTTACTTTCTGCTCATGACCCTCCTGAAAAATGGGATTTTACATTTGTTCAGGACCCTCCTAAAAAATAGAATTATACTTTCTGTTCAAGACCCTCTTGAAAAATGGGATTTCACTTTCTGTTCAGAACCCTCCTGGAAAATAGGATTAAATGGAATTTTACTTTCTGTTCAGGACCCTCCTGAAAAATGAGATTTTACTTTCTATTCGGGTCCCTCCTGAAAAATGAGATTTCACTTTCTGTTCAGGACCCTCCTGGAAAATAAGATTTTACTTTCTATTCAGGACCCTCCTGAAAAATGGGATTTTACTTTCTGTTTAGGACCCTCCTGAAAAATGGGATTTCACTTTATGTTCAGGACCCTCCTGAAAAATGGGATTTTACTTTCTATTTAAGACCCTCCTGAAAAATGGGATTTCACTTTCTATTCAGGATCCTCCTGAAAAAGGGGACTTTACTTTTGTTCAGGACCCTCCTAAAAAATGAGATTTCACTTTATGTTCCGGACCCTCCTGAAAAATGGGATTTCACTTTTTGCTCAGGACCCTCCTGAAAAATGGGATTTTACTTTCTATTCAGGACCCTCCTGAAAAATGGGATTTTACTTTCTATTCAGGACCCTCAGAAAAATAATATTTTACTTTCTGTTCAGGACCCTCCTGAAAAATGAGATTTTACTTTCTGTTCGGGTCCCTCCTGAAAAATGGGACCATGCTTTCAAAAATGAAGTACTGCCTTATGATAATCTTTGTGTGGGATGGTTTTAGTTCTAGTGTTGATTTTGATTAATTTTCGTTCTAGTTTTGATTTTGGTTTCAAGAGCCCGCCTAAAGAATAAGGTGATGAAATTGAAAATCAAGAGCCCACCTGAAGAACAAGGTGATAAAATTGAAGGTCAAGAGTCCGCCTGAAGAAAAGGGTGATGAAATCGAAACTTGATGAAACCAAAAGTCAGGATCCCGCCTGAAGAGCAGGGCAAATAAGTTGAAAGTCAACGGATTGAAGAAATTGCAAGTCAGGAGCCCGCCTGTAGAATAGGGTGATGAAACTCAAGTCAAGAGTTCAAAAGAATCTGCATAAATAGGACTTTTGTAATTTTATTTATCTTTTTAACTCTTGTAATTTTTCATTTTTGATGTAATGACAGAGCTGCGATCGGAACCTCGACGGGACCTCATGTCACTCTCCAACTTGGTATTGTCCATCTTCTTCCAATTCTTTAAGGTACCTGCGACTTGACTCCCTCATAACTTGGGCAGGTAGATGTCCTAAATCAAGACTTGGTCTCCCTCCTTCCTTCTGTTTCATTTCTTTTGAATAAAGGTCGGGACAAAATTCTATCTCGTTGTCTACTTCTTTGTCTGAAAACATTGCGTGTTTACATTCAAAGGGAGCATGTTGTAGACACGTAATTTTATCCCTCCAAAAGATTAATTTTCACCTTTTTACGCTATCCTATTGTGTACCCTCAACCATGTAATTAATCCTCCACAAAAGTACAAAAATAACAACTCTAAACAAACCCATAACAAATTTTATCCTATCCTAATCACCCCTACCCTACCCCCACTACCCCTACCCTCACCTCACCACCCCTAACCCCTTAAAAGATATATACATATCCATATACGGATAGAGATAAAAAGAAAAGGGGGGGACAAAAAACAAAATTCCATTTTCTCAAGGGGGCTTTTCTTTTCTTCTTCAAGGAATATACACGCAGAACAGAGGAAGGAAAGCCATTGATCTCTATTTTCTTTTCTGTTTTTAGATAGGTGCACAATACACTGACTTCATCATCATCTCATCTTCTCCAAAAGGGAGCTCACGAAAAAATAAACCCTTCGAGAGGCCCTATTTTCTTCCCTTTCTTCTCCACAGAGAAACCTTTAACACAGACAGACCTTACCATTCTTTTACTCTTATAGTCCACACACTAATACGCATATATCCGATTTCTTGAGAGAGAGATTGAGAGAACGGTGAGTGAGAGGGTCTGAAAGAGTGAGGAAATGGCTAGCATGGTATTTTCTGGTGAAACCCTCATCGGAATCACTACAGAAAAGGCACTGCCAGTCAGCCCTTCATAGCGACATCGCTGAAAAAGTCTTAAAACCATCGGGGTTCAGTGAAAATAACATTAAATAGGTGAAATTCCAAAATTTTGGGGTTCGTTCTTTCTTTAACGGGTCACAATGTTATTATATCAGACTGGTTGGGACGTTTAGGTCAAAATTTGGTAGTATTTCATCTTTGTTCACAGTTATTGTTTTGCGTATTCATTTGTTCTTCGTTGGTTGCGGTTCGAATCGGATTTTAGAGATTTTCACATCAGAGTTGGCTTGTAGTTGAATTGGGGTATTCTCCGAGGTTCCGAAATGACTCTTATCTCTCTTCTTAAGTTAATTGAAAGCTCTTGAGGTCCAATTCTATCTTTTTTCTTTTTAATCTTTACGTAATTATGGATCATTCATATGTTTGGTGTGCTTGAATCTTCATTGTGGGTTGTTGTTTGTTGGATTTGGACGTAAAAACTTGATTGTGGGTTACACATCGAATTGGTTTCATCATATTGAGATAAATGGGGGGAATCGAGAAACTGATAAAAAATGAGCTAATTTAGATTTATCTTGATTTATTGTTTAATTTGAAATAAGCATGAATCTTGTTGAATTGAATAGGAGAAGTTTAAGTTTGGTTAGGCAAAACTTTAGGAATAAGTTTTCTTGTTGAATGTTTGAATGTGGGATTTGAGTTCAATGGTTTGGTTTTAGTTCTTGCATTTGGAAATGTATTCATTTAATCGGGGAATGCCCCGTGATCACTTGCATTTATTCGCCGGGGAATACCCCGAAGTATTTTATATTTGGAGGACGTCCGTGACGAAGGCCCGAGGCATCGGGTAGCATGAGAGCGTAGTATAAAATTATTGTAGGGTAGAATAGGATTATTTTCGCATTCTTTTTCTATTTTTGTTTGTAATAAATTGGACTGAACACTAAATTTTAGATTGTTTTGTTTTGTTTGCTTGATTGATTGTTTTGCGTGGTTTTTGTGTGATTTATACATTCGTAGTGTTAAATTAGCCGATACGCCCCAAAAGCGACCTTGGTCGAACCACGGGATCGAGGGGTGCCGAACACCTTCCCCTCGGTCAACAGAATTCCTTAGTCGAAATCTCTGTTCGCAAACCAGTTTCAAGGAGTCAAATTATTTTAAAAAGGATCTTTCAAAGGTGACTTGGCACACCGATTTATGTCAAGTGGCGACTCTGAGTTTAAATGTAAATAATCATTTTTTGAAACAAAACCTTCATTTTTGTCACTTAATAATTAAAAACCCTTTCAAACTTAGAATTAAATTTTTGGAGTTAAAAAAGGGGTGTGACAATTACAACAACAACAACATACCCAATGTATTCCCACCTAGTGGGGTTTGGGGAGGGTAGAGTGTACGCAAACCATACCACTACCTCAAGATAAGTAGAGAGGCTGTTTAGAAAAGGAAATAATTAGTTGATCAAAAAATAAATAATTAAATTTTATGCTATTAAAGGATCTTAAACAAGTCATGTGATCGTATGAGAGTCCACGTAAATTGTAAAAGGTGATCAAGAATATGTGAGGATGGACTGCGGATGAACAAATGAATTCCTCACAACATACTTTTACTTTGGTAAACATTTCCCTAAGGATGTTAGTTGTTCAACCACTACTCATCACCTCACATCTTTGATCACCACTTACAATTTATGTGGACTCTCATACAATCACATGACTTGTTTAGGATCATTCAATTGCATAAAATTCAATTACTTATTATTTTATTAATTAAATAATCCTTTTCAAAATATGTGCTAGTCATGATCTATAAATATGTGTCCTAGTTTAGTACATTTATTAATGAAGTTGTACAAAATATATGCTAGACTATGCTTAATTTTGTACTCGACCTGATATAGTCTTGCATAGACTGTAAACTACTTCCACAAATAAATAACTAGACAATGATATTTATTCATAAACCATAACTAGCACATATTTTGAGAAGGATTAATTAATTAATTAACTAATAGAATAATCAATAATTGGATATTATGCAATTAAATGAATCTAAACAAGCCATGTGATCGTATGAGACACCACATAAATAGAAAGTGGTGATCAAAGATGTGAGGTGATGAGTTGTGGTTGAACAAATGAATTCTCCACAACATACTTGTGCTTTGGGTAAACATTGCCCCAAGCATGTTTGTTGTTCATCCACTACCTATCTTCACACATCTTTGATCACCTTATCCAATTTACGTGGACTCTCATACGATCACATGACTTGTTCAAGCTCCTTTAATTGTATAAAATCCAATTATTTATTATTTTATTAATTAAATAATCCTTCTCAAAATATGTGCTAGTTATGGTCTATGAATATATAGCATCGTCTAGTGCGGTTATTAAGGAATTAGCTCTTAGTATATGCTAGACTGTCTATCTATGAGGTGCATTATCTACCAAAAGCCTGAGAAGGCATCGATTATAAATAAGGTCAATGAAACAAGTCTAACAGTAAAAAAAATTAAATATCAGATTTTTACAACGGTAATAAAGTACACGTCAAATCAACACTCAACGGTAATATCTCACTTTTTTCTTCTATAAAAGGAAGGCTATTTTTGTGTTAACACTCCTTTTTTTTTTTGCTTTAATTTTTGTTAACAACTACAATGTCTCAAGCATCCCAAAAATCAAAAGCAAAAGTGTCCTACATATGTCATTGTGGCAATCCAGCTGTTTTTAAGACCTCACACACCGATTAGAATTCAGGTCCAAAATTTTTTAACTATGCGGTTGAAAGGATTATGGCGGATGCTCTTTTTTAAGTGGCTTGACAAAGACTCACCAACAGCAGCCCATCAACATCAAATTTTTGAGACGCTTCCAAGTTTCATATACTGCAAAGTCTTTGGAAATCTGAACAAAATAGAGATCTACTCATGACATTGCTAAGAGAAGCCGAAGAGCAAAGGGATTACTTGAAAGGACCACTAAAAGAAGTCGAAATGGAGAGGGATCAAGTAAAGCAAAGGCTGCTTTTGGCCGAGGAAAAAGAGAAAGGTCTAAAAAAATTATTGTATGGTTTGTTATTGTTGTTGGCTTTCTGAAAAGGTGTAATAGGGATATAGGAAACTGAATAAATAGATGTATGGTTTCTTAAATTAATCGTGGGTGTAATCTATAATTAATAGATAATTATGTTTATGTCTTTTATCACCGACCTCTATAAACCATGAAAGTTACTGTAAATATATGGATTACTTAATTGATAGTCTGTTAAGTCTATAAATTATAGAGAACAACTTCTAAAATGTTTCCAATCAACCACTATAAATTAGGACAATAGCTGAACTGGTAATGCAATGCAGCCAGCTGTTTAAAGAACAAATCACCAAATATATGTAATTTAATTATCCATAAAGAATAAATCACTAAAAAAATCATTAAGAAAATTGTTTGTTCCAAATCCACAAAACTACTGATTTTCTTGATTGAGTTCCACCACAATGCCTATCACGTCCACTTCTTTTTCTTCATGTTTTTTCTCATCTTCTTCAACTTCTTTCTTCACATTTTCCTTATCTTCTGATGATGATGATTTCTTCTCTTCTTCAATATTTTCAACCTCCTATTCGACCACTAATTCTTCTTCAACTACCTTCTCATTCTGTCTTCTTCTTCTTCTTCTGATTTCTTTTCACCATCTTCTTTTGTTTTCTCCTCATTTTCTTATTCTTCTTCAGTTGTTATCTCATCTTTTTCTTCTTCTTCTTCTTCGTCTTCGTCTTCTTCTTCTTCTTCTTCTTCTTCTTCTTCTTCTTCTTCTTCTGCTTTCGCATTTTGTCCATCTGCTGCATTCTCCTCTTCTATTTCTTCTTTTTTCTTTTCTTCTTTAACTTTTTCATCTATTGCAGCAATGTCTGTCACTGTGACTGGAAGTTCTTCGAGGTTTACTTTATGATAGTTACGAGGGTGACTGTCGAGATTCACTACATTATTTTGAAAGAATTACAAAAATATGCAATAAGATTAAATTGGAAGAACAAAAAAAAATTAATATACCCGTATCTTATTGCTTCTTCTTAGTCTTCTCGAAGCCTCTCATCTCTAACAAAAGAAGGAATATCCAATAGATTTTTCTCGAGCAAAGTAACACGCTCGCGCAGGTCATCGTCGTTAGAAGCGTCTGGTGCAGTTTTGAGTCCACTTAAACTAGCATGATCACAAGCACGTGACGGACTTGAAACATAATGGTGGTCACCCAAATCTTCATCTTCGTTCGTGATCTCCGCTGATGAAGTCAGGACAGTCACACCTTTTAGTTGTGCCTTCAACACATCGATGGACATATCCTTAACTTCGTCCGTGTATGGCATATATTCTGATGTATCTCTGCTCCATCTCATGAATTGTAGGGGTAAGGTACGGATGCATAATCTACAAAAAAATAAAAACAAATTAAATGATATTCACTAATATAATAATATTATTATCATACCTATCATAATAAGAATAATTTTACCTTTGTGTTGTTTCCTTTGTACTTAAACGGGTCACCTTTCATTATGTTGTCGCGCTTCGATATGTGCCATCTAAGAAGACGAAAAATGGATAGAGGAGAATCCAACGACCTGTCGACATACCTTCCCAGATGAGAAAAGGACTCATATATCTAAACCTGTAATCAATAGAAGCAGAAGTAAATCTACAGTGTCTATATATTATTGCATAATTATGTTGGAGTCTATAATAAATCAATAAGATGGTAGATTTTAAGTACCAGAAACTCCCAGGAAAAGCCATATAACGCGTACGATGCATTATTTCTCTTGACAAAAGTTTCTTTCTGCTTGGTCAGATCAGTCTTCTTTGTCAGATAGCTCAAGGTCAGCCCAAAGGACTCTTTTCCCCTTAGAAACCCCCGAAGAATTCTAAATCACCCGCCATCTTTTTGTGGTCCGAATCCACCTTCTTTGACAGGTCCTTTGCCAGCAGCATCGCGTGCACGAACCAAACCAAAGCACACTTCAACTTTTGTTGATTATTCAGCTATTACATTTCATCAAGCTAATTAACTTTGCAGCAGTAATGCTCTTGTTCTTCGTCACCTTAAAATGAAAGCGTTCTCCATTTTGGAGGACTTTGTTCAATTTTTATTCACTGGGATATGCTGAACAATTCAGTCCAGTATTCAAAGTAAATTCCTATAAGCCGAAACAAGCTGGCTTACCGTTCACACAGAACCAAATTTCATGCAGTTTTTTCTAATTTTTTATACGTCGCAGCAACATATAATGGATCATCTGTCCATTAAACTAAAAATTCTCTGGGATATGCCTCAAGTGTCCGAAACATGTCTTCTTAAAATTAGAATACAACTTTTGTTCAGCAAGAATCCGTCTAAACTCTCAATACACCGCCATTCTTGCTCTCACAGAAATCTTTGCAAGAAAAGAACCTAGATCATCCATCCAGTTGTTAGGTCGTATGACTCAACGGAGATTTCTCTTGCACAAATTGGCAAGGATAGGGGATCCTCCTCCCCATCTCTACTATCTCTCCTAACCTCACCTTTTCCGCTATCACTTTCACTTTCTTCTTTTCTTTCCCCCTCACTTCTACCTTCACTATCCTCAACATCATCACTCTCGTGTGCACTACTTTCGTCGTATTCGAAAATATTGGCAAGAATTTTTTATTCGGTTTTCGACTCAGATTCATCGACTACGGGTTTTTTCCTCTTGAAAGTTTTGAAAACTTCTTCAACTTTTCGCTTCCTCCTGCTAGAAGCAGTGGAAGCAGACCTTTTAACTGCTCTATGAACTCTTCTCATCATTTATGATCTACAGTAAAAAATGAATCTGAAGTGGTCGATTTATCAACCACTGGTCTATTAATAAAAATAAAAAAATATAGCAAAAATAAATCTGTAGTGGTCGATCTATCGACCACTACTCTATTAAGAAAATGGGAAAACGCCTCACATCAAACATGCAAATCAAGTTCCAACTTCACCAGATATTGTCAGTGCAATTCACAACAACAAGAACACCATTAAAATGTGTCCAATTCAGTACAAGAAATTCAAAATCAATACGCAATATAAGTACAAAAATTTGAAAATTTTCTTCTCATTATCCAAAGCAAAACACTATTAAACATGTGAAATCGACAATGTTAATTGAAACACTCAAATTCGACTAATTCAACGAAGAACAGTGAAATTTCTTCAAAATCGAAGATCCCCAACGAAAAACGTCATCAAAAAAAATTACTAAAATGGATCGAAAACTGATCGGGGAAGAACGTTAAACTTACCTGACCAAGAGAAACTGAAAAATTTCACCTGAGGAAGCAAGAATCGTGCTGAAAAAAAATTTCAAAAATATCGGAACTACAATCGGGAGGAGGAGAATTTTGAGGAGAGAGAAATGTAGTTGAAAATATTAAATGATTTTAATAAATGTTTGAAAAATTAATAAAGGGGACCTTATTGTATTTTTTAAAAAGTTATATTTTTTCCCTAAATTTTAAAAATATTAAAGAAACTCATGACCCCACAACTCTGACCCACTTTTTACCCTTTTCATACCCTAACCCTAAAATATAAATTAAAAAGAATTTTGGTGTCTAACCCTCAAAATAAATTTGAAGTGGGTAATTTTTAAAATTGTCTCAAGTTACTGAACATAAAAAAAAGGGTCAGCAACAAAACTACTAGGAAAACTAGCCCTACAGAAGCTGAAGCACATGTGACATGAACTGGATTTGCCACAGGCCATGCTGCAGTCTTGTTCCTGCCAACATATCCAGACACAAAGATCAACAATCATGAATTCTTCATACAAACCAATTAAGCAGTCTTCATCCATGAGAAAACAATAAGCTACTTGTTGACGATAGATTCTGCAGATAAAATGCATGTCCAAACACAACTTCAAACCACAACCTCAAGAACTCAATTTTTCAAGTTACAAATGTTTAATTTGTAACACATGCACGATCAAGATCCTTCGTGTTATTGTTAGGTACATTATACGTACTATATAGGGAACAATCACGATTTCAACGTACCACTTATTTAATTATAACTTCTTAAGTGAACTGATATTATATGACACATGCACGATCTAGATCCTTGTGTTATTTTTGAGTTAATAACTCAAATAGTCACTCAACTTATGACTTTTTTCCACACAAAGTCACTCAACTTATTTCTTACTCCAAAAGTCACTCAACTTAGGATTCTTCTCCCAAAAAGTCACTCAACTTTGATTTTTATTTCAAAAGTCACTTATTATGAATATATTACTTACAAAATTACTCAATCTATTTAATTAATTAATTTTTAATTAAGATTTGCTAACATTAAAATTTATTTGAAACCATAATTCTAAATGACTAAAAATTCATTTGAACCGTATTATTACATATTCTCATATTTACTTTATAACCCGCTAAAATTTTAAAATATCCTAAATAGTTTATATCAATTCACTTATAATGTTAATATTAATTTTTAAGATTTTTAAAATCATATTCTTAACTTATTAGATTTAATTAACCTTCAACGTGATACTTATTCACGGAATTGATTTTCCAATCATAATGTAATTTTTTGTATCATCATTCGTATAGTATGTTGATGCATCAAATAATACAACAGATTCTTTTCCTAATAAGTTGATAAAAGGAAATGTTATAGATTTTAAACTAAAATAATATGATATAAAACATTAGAAAATGTTATTAAACATCAGTAACATTATAATATATACACTACAACGAAGTAATTAGGAGCAAAAATTATACAATCAAATGATTGTGATTTTAGGATCTTAGTTGATGATCTGTATGACTATATATATTATAGAGTATAGAGTAATTATTGGACATGAAAATTACGAGAAATAGTAGTAAAATCAAAATTCTAAGAAATAAAAGAGAGATATTTTTAAACCATTTAAATGAATTTTAGATATGGGTGGATCATTAAATTGATTGTTTAAATAAAAATCTTTTAATTTGTTAAAATTTTTATTTTAAATAACAATTACATGTTAGCAAATTTCAATGAAAAAAATTAATTACATAGCTTGAGTGACTTTGTAAGCAAGACACTAACGATTAAGTGAGACCTATTCACAATAAAATGAATAAAGAAGAATTTATAATAGATGAAAAAATATATGAAAACTACGAAGGATCAAAAATAAAAATAGTATTTTCTAATCTAGGACGAAGATATAAGAAAATAGGCGAACATTTATATCTAATGTTAGAAAAAGAAGAATTAAAATTAGAAGATAAATTAACAGCAATGGTAAGAATAGAAAAAGAAAATGAAGAGATAGACAGGAAAAAGGAAATAGAAAAAATAAGACAACAAACTACGGAAGAAATACGAAAAATAGAAGAAACCAAAAATAGTAGAATTGCTGAATTAGAAAAAGAATTACAAATGTTAAAAGAGCTGTATGAACAAAGACAAAAAGAAAAAGAAGAAAAAGATAGAGAACAAAAATTACTGAACGAGATAAATCAATTTAAGGAAAAATTAGAGATAAAAAATGAAGAATTAGAAATAAATAATATAGATATTGAAGAGACAGATAATTATGAGTCCGAAGATAGTGAAACATATACAGAAATATTAACAAATACAAAAAATCTAGAAATCAATGAAAAAGAAATTAATGAAGAAAACTTAGAAAATACCCACACAGAAATAAATACTCTTGATAAAAAAGAAAATGAAAATATAATACCTAAAACAACAGAAATAAGAAAACTCATATATTATAAGAATAAGTTTAAAAAATATAATGAATATGACAAATGGATACCAAAACAAATAGTGAATAAAAATTATAACTTTTTAGATCTAGACTGTGTAATAGATACAGAAAAAATAATACAATTATGGATAGAATATATGACAAAACAATTATTAAATAATAATATAAATATCATAGATGCACCGGAATGTATAGAAAAAACACTAATAGGATCAGTAAAACTATGGTTTGTAAATTTAACTGAAAATAGCAAAAAAGTATTAAGAACTAATAAACCTATAGAAGGAACATCATCGACAACAACTAAACTAACACCTATAGAATTATTAAAAAAATATGAAACAGCTATAAAAGATGAATTTGGTAGTACGACGACAATCGAAGAAGAACAAAATGAAGAAAAAGATACAAATAGAAATTTAATGTTAAAATTAGCAATATGTAATATGTGTTATATAGATGAATATACTTGCGCATTTAAAGAATATTATTACAAAGGAGCATATAGTATAGAAGAAAGTAAAGAAATAAGAAAATTATATTTTAATAAATTACCCGAGCCATTTAGTTCGAAAATAATAAAAAGTTGGGAAGAAGCAAAAATAGTAGATACGTTAGGAGCAAGAATAAAATATTTACAACAATGGTATAGAAACTTATGTGAAAAATATAGAGAAGAATTAAAAATGGAAAAAACATTAATAAGAAATTTAGCTTGTTGCAAAAATAAAATAGCACCCCAATTTGGATGCGAAGAAAGATATTATAAGAAAAGAAAAAGGCATAAGAAATATAAGAAATATAAAAAATCAAAATATAAATATAAGAAACCAAGAAAAAGATATTATGTAAAAAATTATACACATAAAAGACCATATAGAAAGAAGAAATCTATAAAAGAATGTACTTGTTATAATTGTGGAAAGTTAGGACATTTAGCTAGAGATTGTAAATTACCTAAAAATCCAAAAAAATAAACAAATATCAGAAATAAAAATAGATAATACAGAATATATGCAGATAGATTATATAGATTATGAATTAGAAAGTGAAGATAGTATATATGAAATTTCAGAAAACGAAACAGATAATGAAATAGATATCGAAATAGATGAATCAAATGACTGAAGAAGATATAAAAATAATAACAAAGGAAGAATATTTAAATGATGAAGGAACGGAACAAAAAATAATATTTGATAGTAACATATTTGATGAAATAAAAGGAAAAGAATTAGATTTAAGTGTAGAGAAAATATTTAAAATACCAACAATAAAAAATATTTTTACTAGGAAAAAAGATGAATATTATGTAGTATGTCAAAAAGAACATGTAATAGACTGCAGATATGCAAAAGGAAAAGCTAGTATACCATTAGTAACAAAAAGAATAATTAATAAAGAAATAAATGATATAAAAAGTAACGGAGATCCAATAAAATATGTACACCTTGGAGGTACAGAGATATTAATAAAAGCATGTTTTAGAGAAGGAATAGATACACCAATAGAATTATATTTAGCAGATGATAGAATTATAAAACCTATAGAAAAGAGCATAATAACTGCCGTAAAAGGAAATCTAATATATCAAAAATTTAAATTTATAATAAGTGCAAATTATTCAGTAGCAGTAACAGATAGAAATATAGATAAATCATTAGTATTATATTGGAAAATATCAGGAATAGAATTAACCCCAGGAAGTAAAATATTTACAGCAAGATGTAAAAATCTATATGTATTAACAACAAAACATAAAATAACAGGAAAAAATAAGATTAACAAAATACAAATAGAAAGCCCATTCGAACAAATATTAAAAACAATAGATTATAATGATTATACCTATAGAGACATAGATACAGAAGAAAATTTAGAAATAGTAAATGATAGAATAAGTACAACAAAAAGAATAGCTAATGAAAAACCGGAATCATCAAGCTCATCAAAAAGAACAAGTTATGAAACAAATTCAATAAGTAATTTAAACCAATATTACATAACGGGAAAAATAAATGAAAAAGAATATTTAATACTTTTGAATACAGAACAAGAAGAAAATCATATAGCAAAATATCTAGTAAATAATGAAGAAATAAAAACTGACAATGATATATGCCCAGATCTACCAACAAGTTTAATAAATAATAAAAATATAGTAGAAAAAGAAATAATATTAGGAGTGAGAAAAATAAAAATAGAATTTGAAGTAAAGGAAGAAATGCAAAAAGCAGATATAATATTAGGAATAAAATGGTTAGAACAAGTAAAACCATATAATATAGAACATACACAATTAACCTTAACATATAACAAAGAAAAGTTATTCTTAAAAAGAGCCTTAACATGAAATGAAGATATATGTATTAATGAAGATAGTAGTAGAAGGATATTACAGTAGATATTATACGCCAATGATAGATACAGGAGCAGAAGCTAATTTATGCAGATATAATTGCTTACCAGAAAGTAAATGGGATAAATTAAAAACACCAATAATAGTTAAAGGATTTAATAATGAAGGAAGCCTAATTACTTATAAAGCTAGGAATGTAAAAATACAAGTATGGGATAAGATATTAACAATAGAAGAAATTTATAATTATGAATTAACATCAAAAGATATACTTTTAGGAATGTCATTCTTAGATAAATTATACCCACATATAATAACCAAAACAAACTGGTGGTTTACAACACCATGTAAACAAAAAGTAAGAGCAAAAAGAGTTAATAATAAAATAAGAAAGAAAACTGATTGGATAAAAGGAAGTGAAAAAATTACACAAAAGTTAGAAAATATAAAAATACTGAAGATACAATAGAACTAGTAGTATTTTCGATAAATAAAACAGAAATAACTATATTTTCAATAAATAAAATAGAAATAATTCAGAAAAAATTAGAACAATTATATAGTGAAGATCCATTAAAAGGATGGGAAAAACATAAAACTACTATAAAAATTGAATTAATAGATAAAAATAGCATAATAACACAAAAACCATTAACATATAATTTTGATGATTTAAAAGAATTTAAAATGCACATAGATGAATTATTAGAAAAACAATATATACAAAAAAGTAATAGTAAACATAATAGTTCAGCATTTATAGTAAATAAACATAGTGAACAAAAAAAGAGGAAAAAGTAGGATGGTTATTGACTATAGAAATTTAAATGCAAAAACTATAACATATAATTATCCGATACCAAATAAGATATTAAAAATAAGACAAATCCAAGGATATAATTATTTTAGCAAATTTGATTGTAAATCAGGATTTTACCACCTAAAGCTAGAAGAAGAATCTAAAGAATTAACCGCATTTACGGTACCACCAGGATTTTATGAATGGAACGTGTTACCATTTGGATATAAAAATGCACCAGGTAGATATCAACATTTTATGGATAATTATTTTAAACAATTATCTAATTGTATAGTATATATAGATGATATATTATTATACACAAAAACCAAAGAAGAACATTTAAAATTATTAGAACAGTTCACAGATATAATAGAAAAATCTGGAATAAGTCTAAGCAAAAAGAAAGCTGAAATTATGAAAAATCAGATAGAATTTTTAGGAATACAAATAGATAAAAGTGGAGTAAAAATGCAACAACACATAGTACAAAAAATAATAAATTCGAAAGAAGAATTAGATACAAAAAAGATATTACAATCATTTTTAGGACTAGTAAACCAAGTAAGAGAATATATTCCAAAATTAGCAGAAACTTTAAAACCACTACAAAAAAAATTAAAAAAGGATATAGAATATAACTATGATGAAAAAGATAAAAAACAAGTTCAAAAAATAAAATTACTTTGTAGAGAATTACCAAAATTGCAATTCCCAGATGAAAATAGAAAATTTATATATATAGTAGAAGCAGATGCTAGTGAATATAGTTACGGAGGAGTACTTAAATATCGGTATGAAGCAGAAAAAATAGAACACCATTGTAGATACTACTCAGGTACGTTTAACGAGACAGAAATAAAATGGGAAATAAATAGGAAAGAATTATGTTCATTATATAAATGTTTATTAGCATTTGAGCCATATATTGTATATAACAAATTTATTCTACGAACAGATAATACACAGGTACGTTGGTGGTTAACAAAGAAAATACAAAATTCAGTTACAACAAAAGAGATTCGGAGACTAGTTTTAAATATATTAAATTTCACATTTACAATTGAAGTGATCAGTACTAACAAAAATGTTATTGCAGATTACATATCAAGACAAAGCTACACAGACTGAAATAGTAGAGGAAGATACTCTAGAAAAAATACTTAACACCCTAACTACGCTTTCAATGAAAGTGGACAGTATGGGTAATGAGATAGAAAAGCTAAAGACTAATGAAAATAAACTGAAGTCTATAGCTACAAATCAGCTAACTCAGCAGTGTGCAGAGCTATGTCGATCGGAAGACATTAAAAATTCAGAGCTAGAAGGAGACGTTGGGACACTCCATAAAACCCATAACATTTATCAATCTACTTCTGCAGGTACAACAAAGGAGTTAATAGACCAAGATACCAGAATGTAAATATGAATAAAATATTTGAAAAACCATTTACACCAAAAACACAAAAATATCATTTATTCATACCCCCACAAGTTAACACATACCGAGATAGCCTAAACCAAGACAAAAAAGTATACAACTACACCGCCCAGAAATACATAGAAAATATATACAGAGTACAAACCTTTCTAAACCATAACCCCAGAGCTACAGACATCAAAAAACCAAATACCAATTATATAACCCAAAAATTACAAGGATATAATAAATTAATTGCACTACCCAAAACTAACCCAAGCCTAGTTAAAACCTGTTTTGACTATGGACTACTAAATACCATATATACCCAAGACGGAGAAGAGCTAACAGCTATAGAGGAATTATACAAGATATTCACTACCTACAAAAGAATAACAAAAGGAAATTTATTTTATATAAAGTGTTATACTGCACCAGCAGAGATATTATATGATGAAATAAAACCAGTTATACAAGTTGTAAAGATAGGATTAACAAGAGATATGATTATACCAGAAGATATTACGTAACAACCGGAGATACCCAGAATTGAGATACCAGATTTTTATGCAAATAAACGACTTATTGGACTAGCTACGATCATTCAAGAATTAGCAAATAATTATACTAACGGAAACCCAATATGGAGCTACTATTCAAGAGATCATCAAATGATATATTCAAATTCGAAAGAGCTACGACAAGCAGATATGGAAGACGTAAGACAATGGATAATGACGCTACTTAACCCAGAAAAACAATCTACCGCAAGAGCAATAAAAAAAGAATTTATTTCAGACGGATTACTAACAAGATACTGTAAAATAATTGGACACAAATATCCAGACCACCAATGTTCGAGGTGCAATGGAGAAGATAATATTATTCCAGAAGTACATCTAGAATAAAAATCAAGAAGACAAAATGCCAGCTGGAAAGATAAGATAAAGAGCAATAATGGAGCAGATACGACAACGGAAGATATTTGGACTTATTGTACAAATTTTTCTTACGATACAATAATGTAAAGCAATTATTACTTTTCTTACATTTATGACTTTTCTTTAGAGTAGGATAGGCCATAGGCCATTTTTGTTGACTTTATTTGCTTTAAGTTTTTAGTTTTTAGAAAACGTGTAAAGTTAGTTTGATTGATTTTCGTTCTATATATAACAAAGGCAGAAGGCATTGCAAAGGCAAGCCTTCATGCGTTGAAGCAACTTTCCTCTCTCCACTCCATAAAAAATATTTTACTCAGTTAATTAGATAAACATATTTCAATGGAAAAAGCTATGGAGCAACAAAACTCAGAAATATCAAAGCTACCCGAACAGGTATATCTATTTATGATTATGAATAGCTAAATTCATAATTCCCAACAATCATGATATGATAAAATAAATTCATATTAGTTACTTTATAGTAGAATTATTCGAAGAATAATATGTTAAGAAGTTTATTAACAAAGAGGAAACGGAGAAATATCCCTAAGGACTATGCCATCCTAAAGGTGAAACCAATGAGGCAAGAAGCCGTGGCGGGGAGTAACCAGAGTAGAGGCGCTGTTTAAGGGAAAAAGTATCCGAATTAACATGTTAATAGTGACGGAAGAACATATTATTTAAGAATAATCTAGTATATAGTAAGCTAAGATGACTATATTTTATGTACATGGTTGAAGGGAATATTTTGAAAAAAGCAATTTTATGAAAATGAATGATAATTTATCTGATGTGATGGTAGATAAATTCAAAATACTTATTTTGTATGCACTTAGAAATATAAAAGTAGCAGATATAAGAAAAATCATATTAGAAAAAGCTTTTGGTAAATATTACATGACTAGAGTAAATTATATACCATATCTACCTAACTACTCTTACAAATATTTACGATGATAAGTTACATAAAATTTCTAGAAAAAGATATAAGAAACATACAGTTACTAGAAAAACAGATAAAAATAAATATAGATAAATACATGGAAAACAAAGATATAAAATTTCTTAATAAAAATATGCAAAAACTACTAAGGCTAAAACAAACAACTACAAAACACTATAATAAAACCAATTTTAAAAGATAGATTACCTAGATTATCTTAGAGTTTTAATCTTATATATACTCAAAGATATAGAAATAATAGATATTAAGAAAATAATATTAGAAGAAGTAATAAACTATGAAATTGAAACTACAAATTGTCTAGAACAGTTATACAAGGAAATTTACCCAGAAGGATATTATTCAGATTAAAAAATGTTAGAATATATTAGACAAACTAGAGAAAATCAAGAAAATCTAAATAATGAAATTAATTATAGAAACCGAATTAGAAAAATAATGGAAAACCTAAAAGAAAAATTAGTATGGATAGAAAAAACCTTAGAAAATTTAGATAAAAGCACATGTGATAGTTTATATAGTTTAAAAAACTCACTACGAGAAGAACAACACAAGATAATAAATAACATTGAAAATCTAGAATTAGATATACATTATAGCACAGATAGGATAAATTATTATACAGAAATTTGTAACTCTGCAATTACTACAGGATAAAATAATTAATGAATATATCTTACGAAAAAAGTAAATTATTAAAAGATATTGAAATAAAATTTAAAAAATATTCACGCACTAATAAAAATAGATTCACTACAAATACCTACTAAATCTATTAGATCTATTAAATCCGCGCACCCCCCTACAAATGGTATCAGAGCACAGCAATTTAAAAAGTACGGAAGAGATATATATTGGAGATAGAATATACATTTTAGAGTTAAAATTAGATTTAGAGTTAAAAAATTTACTTATAATTAATTAATTATGCGAAGACCATTTAAAAATAGAGAAGCTTTTAGAAAAATTAAAGAATCTTTAATTAGTAATTATTCAGAATATATAAGTCTAAATAAAACAAAAGAAAATCCGCAAAAACTAGCCTACTTAATTACATTAATATCTAGTATTGAATCAAAATTAATAACACACTTAAAATCCAGAAGAATGAAACATATACCACCTAATTATGATAAAATTAGATTTAGATATCAACCAAGATATTATAAATATAATTTAAAATGAATAAAATACAACAATATAAAGAACTAAAATAAATTATCTCTGAAAAACGTAAAGAATTAAAAATAAGAATAGAAAGACTACATTATAATATATTTGCCGGAGTTAGTAAAAATTCAATAGATACACAAAAAGATGAAATATCAAAATTAGAATCACAAATAGATAGTTTAGAATATGTATATCAACATGACCTAAGTTTGAAAGGATCTTTATTATCAAAGTGATAAAATAAAGATTTGTTCGAAAAAGGATTCGTTTTCTCAATTAGATTCAGAGTCGCCACTTGGCATAATCCGGTGTGCCAAGTCACCTTTGGAAAGTCCTTTTCAAAACGGTTTGACTCTTTAAAACTGGTTTGCAAATAGATTCTGGTTAAGGAATTCTACTGACCGAGGGGAAGGTGTTAGGCACCCCTCGATCCCGTGGTTCGACCACGATCGCTTGGTGAAGCGTATCGGCTAGTAAGACACTATGAATATATAAACCCACAAAAACACATAAAATAATCAAACAAAACAAAAACGAATCCCAAAAAAATAGTATACAGTTCAATTATACGGTCCAAAAGAAAAATAAAAATGCGGAAAATATAAACATATGCCATTCTAAACTAATCCTAAACTATTCTCCAATGCTTTACCCGATGCCTCGAGCCTTGATCATGAACCTCCTTCAAAGATATAATACGTCGGGGCATTCCCCAGTGAATAAATACATGAAACCTCGGGGTATTCCCCGACCAAATGAATATAATTTTTTAATTTCGTGCGATGAAATAAAATCATTCAAGAGAACATTCAAACATTCAACAAAGCACCATTCCTAAATTTTTGCCTACCCAACCTAAGATTTTCCTATTCATTTCGACCTAATACATGATACTACCAGATTTGACAAACATCAATACTTATTCCAATTCAAACTATCAAAAATAAATCAAATATAGCATTATTCATGTTTTCAAGATTAATCCCTTCCCGAAATTCATCCTTGATCAATGATTAACTAATTTTGATATAAAATCAACCATGATAATTATAAAAGCTCAAATACACTTCAAAACACACCATCAATCACATTATCAACTACGTTGAGTAATAAAAAAATTGAATAAAGTTGAGAATTGGACCTCACAAGAAAGGATTTTTGTTGATAATAGTGCGATAATAAATTCCGAACTCAAAATCCTCGAATGAAGAACCTCAAACCACAAAGAAGACCAACTCGGTATCTAAAAGACCCAACCCGAACAAATTTGACCGAAAACTCACAAAAAAAAAGTGAATCTCGAGACAACAATATCTGAAATTCAAGCGAAATATTAACATAACACGGTTCGTGTGTTTTCTTCTATGAGAAATGTCTAGAGATGCCCCGTGTGTGTATATTATTGTTGTTGTGAACAAAAGACCATGTAGTGTGTGTGTATTCTTTTTTCTTCTTCATTTCTAGTGTGTGCGTGTGTTTTGTGTTGTGTAGGTGTGTATTGTTGGTTTCCCGTATATGAGAGAGATATGAGACGGTGTGATTTTTGTGAATGAAAAAAATGGCGAGGTTTTCTCGTGTACAGTGAGGTATGTGTATATGTAGTGCTCTACGTATGGGATGAATGGAAAATAATCATGGAGCTATTTGTGTGTATGTTGTCTTCTAGTGTATTTTTGTATATTGTATTGTTGTTGTTTTTTGTTTTCTTTTTCCAAAAGGGGAAGGTCTGGTGTGTATTTTCTTGTGTTGACCAACAAAAATGGAAGGTGCACGTAGGTTTGCAGAGGGTTGATGAGAGTGGTTGGATTGGGTGGGGGTAAGGGATAGGCAAGGGTAAGGGATAGGCAGGGGTAGGGGATAAGTAGGGGGTATGGTACGTGAATGAGTAAAAATTATATTTTGAGAGATACAAAATTACGTGTCTACATCATGCCTCCTTTGAATGTAAACACAAAGTGTTTTTAAACAAAGAAGTAGATAACGAGACAGAATTTTATCCTGAGCATTATCCAAAAGAAAGAAACAGAAGGGAGAAGGGCAATCAAGTCTTGATTTTGGGCATTCTACCTGTCTCAAGTTATGTGAGAGTCAAGTCATAGGTATCTCAAAGGATTGGAACGAGAAGGACTATACCAAATTAGAGAGTCGAGTGAGGTTCCATCGAGGTTCTGGTACGCGGCTCTGTCATTACATCAAAATGAAAATTACAGGTTAAAACATAAATGAAATTATAAAATCCTATCTATGAAACTTCTTTTGAACTCTTGACTTGAGTTTCATCACCCTATACTTCAGGAGGGCTCCTGACTAACAATTTATTCACTCTTTTCTCTGGGCGAGCTCCCGACTTATAGTTTCATCACCCTATTCTTCAGGCGGGCTCCTGACTCACTCAGTTCTCCGGGCAAGCTCCTGACTTTCAACTTCATCACTCTATTCTCTAGGTGGGCTTCTGACTTGCAACTGTATCACTCTATTCTTCGGGCGAGCTCCCGACTTATAATTTCATCACCCTATACTTCAGGCAGGTTCCTGATTTGTAATTTTATCACTTTGTTTCTTGACTTGCTATTTCATCACTTTATTCTTTGGGTGATCTCCCGAATTTCAATTTCATCACCATGTTCTTCAGGCAGGATCCTGGCTTGCCATTTCATCACTTTGTTGCTTGCCTTGCTATTTCAACACTTTGTTGCTTGACTTGCTATTTCATCACTTTACTCTTCGGGAGAGCTCCCAACTTTCAATTTAATCACTTTGTTTTTAGGCGGGCTCCTGACTTTCAATTTCTTCACCCTATTCTCTAGGCAGGTTCCTAAAATCAAAACCAAAACTAAAAAGAAAATTTTACCAAACAAAGATTATGATAAAGAAAGATTCCATTTTTCTAAAAATAACATCCCATTTTCCATGAGGGTCCTGAACTAAAGTAAGTTCTCATTTTCCAGGAGGGTCCTAATACGGGACAAATGGCCATATTATCTTTTGATGACATCTTTGGAGGCCAACACATAGAGGCTCAAGACTTGGTCACCTCAAGGATACAAGAACATGCATGAAGGACCAGTTTTGAGCCTACCATTGAGCATACCATACATCAAGGCCGTTAGTGAAAGATTGCTTAGAGCATTGAAGACTTGAGGACTCACGGCTTTGGACACTTAATGGCTCATGATTTAGGAGTCATCTTTATTGAGGACATTTTGGTCACTTCAATTTGCCCAAAATGCACTCCATGGTCGCCCCTATCATTAAGGGTAGTGTAGTCATTTTGTCTCCTTTTGTAATGTACTATAAATAGGACATTTTAGGTCTTCTATTATTAGTTGTTCAATGATGAAAATATGAGAAATTGAAAATCCTCTCTCTTGAGAGTAGACCACCTTAGTTAGTTCTTAGTTAGGGTTTGAATTAGCCATTGTAGTTTAGGGCTTGGAAAAGTCAATATTGTTCTTTGCTCGGAAACGATGAATCTTGAGGTGAGTTGATTCCTTTGGCTTTCACTGTAAGAGTGTGGTGTTGTTGTTACATTCATTAGGGGTTTTTGATTTTAATATACTCTTTAGTTCCTAATCTTTGTAATAATCTATGTCTCACTATCTATCTTTACCTTTCTTGCAATTGTGTTAGTGTTTGTATCTTGTAATCGTTTGTTCTTGTTGAATCTGAATCTTATGTGCATTGTGTTCATCTTCTTCTTTTTATATTGTTTCTGTTTTTGTGTTAAAACACCTTGTAAACTTGTGATACTTATGTTTTTGTTGTTGGCCGAAACTAGCACTCAAACGGGTCCTCGGGTTGTTCTCAATTTGTGGACTATTTTGTGGGTTGTTTTGTACCTTCCGTGGTCTTTCTTGTATCAGGTCCTGAGAAAAAAGTAAATTTCCATTTTCCAAGAGGGTCCTAAACATAAAGTAAGTTCCCATTTTCCAGGAGGATTCTAAAAATAAAGTAAATTTCCATTTTCCGGGAGGGTTTTGAACATAGGTAAATTCCCATTTTCCAGGAATGTCTTGAACATAAAGTAAATTCCCATTTTCTAGGAGAGTCCTGAACATAAGTAAATTCCCATTTTCCATAAGGGTCCTGAACGTTAAGTAAATTCCCATTTTCCAGGAGGATCCTGAACAAAAGTAAATTCTCATTTTCCAGGAGGGTCCTGAATGTAAAGTAAATTCTCATTTTTCAAGAGGATCCTGAACATAAGGTAAATTCCCACTTTTCAGGAGGGTCCTGAACATAAGTTAAATTCTTATTTTTCAGGAGGATCCTGATCAAAGGTAAATTCTCATTTTTCACGGAGGGTCTTGAACATAAAGTAATACCCAATTTTCAGGAGGGTCCTGAACATAAAAGTAAATTCCTATTTTCTCAGAGGGTCTGATATGTGAGCATATGCTAACACATTTGAGGATTTTAACTAAGAATAATTGCAAAGTTTTAAGCAACTTTTGTCGTTTTTGATTGTTTTATCATTGATTTTGCAATGGAAGTCTAGAGGCAAGAGAACCAACAATGATGGAAGTAAAAGAGATGAATCTGAAGCAAATAGAAGAGAAGTGTGGATGACGACATTCCTGATAAGTCATCAGCACTCTGATAGGTTATCAGCTTCATCGTCAGTCTTTAATAGAGAATGGGATTCAGAGGAAGAAGTGACGACGACATCTGATAAGCCGTCAGCCTTGTGATAAGTCATCAGAGTCGCCGTCAGCCTTAGACAGAACATGGGAGCTGAGGTGGAGAATTGATGACATTGTTTGATATGTCATCACAGTTTTGATAAGCCGTCAGGATTCACCATTAGCCTTAAGCAGAAATTGTCAAAATTGAAGAGGAGTTGACGACATCCGTGCTAAGTCATCAGCCTCCTAATAAGGTGTCACGCATGTCCTCACCTAATCTGAGAAGAACACTGAACTCTGTGATTGTGTTTTCATAATTAGGCTGAAATATTTAAAGCATATTTTAGGGTTTTCTAAAAGAGGCTGAACCTATTTTGGAATGCACGTATTTTGTTATTTTCTCTCTAGTTTCTTGGCTTGAACAAAACAATTAAATTTGAATAGATTATCATCAATATTTTGAGATTTCTACTTTGATCTAATATGAGAAACACTCATTGCCATTCATCTTGCTGTAAGTTCATCTTTTAAATTTTGAATTCAACTTGTTGTATCGATTATTACATTATGAGTGGCTAAATCCCTTTAACCCAAATTATGGGATCTATGGGTTAGGTCTTGGTAAGTTGCTAAGTGTTTAAGATTCTAAAGGTAATAGGACTTCTTGATAATTCCAAGGTTTTAATTATTGTCTATTGGTTGCAAATGATAGATAGCATCTGCTTTGATTTTCATGAGATAAGAAATCAACTATAGTAGGAAGTGAATTATTGACAGGGACTTGGAAGCTACCAACCTTCCGTTTAATAATTGACGATGTAACAAGGTTAATTAACCTGAGGTGAAGTCTGGTCAGTGAATATAAATTTCCTAAGTTTGAGAGAATTAGGTAATTAAATGCTTAAGTAGGTCGAGAGACATTTAGGAATAACTTCGATAAAGACAATCTGTTGTTCCTACCTAGCGTGAGAATCTTGAATCACTGTTAGCATCTGTCAAGTACCAAAACCCATAGTGAACATAATTCTGGTTTTCCATAAACTCTTGATTACAAACACTGAAACTAAAGTGACCAATAATTATTTGCTAAATTCTCATAACCCCCAATTTACCGGAAACTACTAACTATCAGTTGACTAACTCGCATACAACTCAGATTTACAACATATTCCCTGTGGGATTCGACCTCAACCTAGTTAGGTTATATATTGACAACAATCGCTTACATTCTCACATGAGAGGTGTAGTTTGAGTGTAATCAAAAATGGCGTTGTTGCTGGGAATCGAACCTGGGTCACCCGCATAACAGGCGAGAATACTCACCACTATACTAAATGTCTCTCGACCTACTTAAGCATTTAATTACCTAATTCTCTCGGACTTAGGGAATTTATATTCACTGACCAGACTTCACTTCGGGTTAATTAACCTCGTTGTTGTGTGAGCATATGCTAACACGTTTGAGGTTTTTAACTGAGAATAATTGCAAAGTCTTAAGTACCTTTTGTCGTTTTTAATTGTTTTATCTTTGATTTTGCAGTGAAAGCCAAGAGGCAAGAGAACCAACAATGATGGAATTAAAAGAGTTGAAATCTGAAGTAAATAGAAGAGAAGTGTAGCTGACGACATTCCTGATAAGTAATCAGCACTCTGATAGGTTATCAGCTTCAGCGTTAGCCTTAAATAGAGAATGGGATTCAGTTGGAAGAAGTGACAACGACATGTGATAAGCCATCAGCCTTGTGATAAGCCGTCAGAGTCGCCGTCAGCTTTAGATAAAACATGGGAGCTGTGGTAGAGAAATGACGACATTGTCTGATATGTCATCACAGTTTTGATAAGCCATCAAGATTCACCATCAGCCTTAAGAAGAAATTGTCAAAATTGAAGAGGAGTTGACGACATCCCTGATAAGTCGCCAGCCTCCTGATAAGGCGTTACGCATGTCGTCACCTAATCCAAGAAGAACACTGAACTCTGTGATTGTGTTTCCATAATTAGGCTAAAGTATTTAAAGCATAGTTTACGGTTTTCTAAAGGATCCAGAACCTATTTTGGACCGCACATATTTTGTTATTTTCTCTATAGTTTTCTTGGCTTGAACAAAATAATTAACTTTGAAGAGATTATCATCAATATTTTAGGATTTCTACTTGATATAATCTGAGAAACACTTGTTGTTATTCATCTTGCTGTAAGTTCATCTTTCAAATCATTAATTCAACTTGTTGTATCAATTATTAAATTATGAGTGGCTAAATCCCTTTAACCCGAATTATGGGATCTATGGGTTAGATCTTGGTAAGTTGCTAAGTGTTCAAGATTCTAAAGGTGATAGGAATCCTTGATAATTCTGAGGTTTTAATTATTGTCTATTGGTTGTAAACGATAGATAGCACCTGCCTTGATTTGCTTAAGATAAGAAATCAACTATAGTATGAAGTTAATTATTGATAGGGACTTGGAAGCTACCATTCTTCCGTTTAATAATTGATGTTATAACAAGGTTAATTAACCTAAGGTAAAGTCTGGTCAGTGAATATAAATTCCCTAAGTCCAAGAGGATTAGGTAATTAAATGCTTAAGTAGGTCGAGATATATTTAGGTATAACTTCGATAAAGACAATCTATTGTTCCTACCTATTGTGAGAATCTTGAATCACTATTGGCATCTGTCAAGTACCAAAACCCATAGTGAACATAATTTTGGTTTTCCATAAACTCTTGATTACAAACACTGAAACTAAAGTGACCAATAATTATTTACTAAATTCTCACAACCCCCAATTTATCGAAAACTACTAACTATCAATTGATTAACTCGCATACAACTCAGATTCACACTATATTCCCTGTGGGATTCGACCCCAACCTAGTTGGGTTATATATTGACAACAATTACTTACATTCTCACATGAGAGATGTAGTTTGAGCATTTTCAAAAATGGTGCCGTTGCTGGGGAGTACGGTTGTAAATTGAAGTTTATGTGCGCTAATTAACTGTTAGTAAAGTTTCCTAGTTTTATGTTTATTTGTTGTTTTTGTTTATTGTAGGATCTTTGTAGTGTATGCCAAGAACCAGAAGTTCCAGAGAACCATTATTACCATTTAATCCAAAACCGCAATGAATTGAAAGAATGGCAGACTAGCAGGAGGCTGATAGGTTAGCAGCCTTAGCTTGAGCTAAGGTGAATGTGCTGAATGTCGGTTAACAAGTATGGAATCCAAATCCTGAGGATGAATATTTGGGAGACGAGGAGTTGCTAAACCCTGGTAACCCAAGGCGTGCAGAGCAACTAGCTGCACCAGTAAAGCGTAATGTTAATAGGAATCGTCCATTCCGAGGAAGGCAAGATTACCAGCCGATCCAGTATGAGCTTAATGATGATGATGATGGAATGAATGGATCAAGTGCAACGGGTGCAATTTTTTCTCCACCGTTGGCACCTGGGGCAAAATTCAACATTATGAGTACTATGATTCAACTCCTCAATCTGAAGGGGTTGTTTGGTGGCCTTCCTGGAGATGACCCAAACTTGCATCTGGTGAACTTTGTCACCATCTGTAAATATTTTGATAACCCGGGAGTGGGTCAGAATGCTATCCATTTGACATTGTTTTCGTTATCTCTGTCTGGAGAGGCAACATTGTGGCTTAATGAGCTGACACCTGATTTTATAACCAACTGGAGGCAGTTGAAAAGAGCTTTCCTAGAAAGGTTCTTTCCACCTTCCAGGAGGGTACAGTTGAGGGATGAGATCGGCAACTTTAGATAGCTCCCAACTGAAGCCTTGCATGAAACCTGGGAGAGATTCAAAAAGAAGCTGACACAGTGTCCGAACCATAATATGACGGACATACACTTGTTGGAGACTTTGTACAGGGCTCTTAACAATGTAACAAAACCAATTGTAGATAATGTTGTTGGTGGTTCGTTTGTTGATCTTACATTCTCAAAGGCTTCAAAAATGCTAGAGAGAATGACCAAGAAGAGTCGGGCATGGCATACCAGAGACTCTGTGGTATCAAGCCCCACTATTTCTGTGGGTATGATTGCAAAACAACACAGGAGAGATGAGAAGCGTGATCAAGATATGGCACACCTAAAAACACAGATGGACTTGCTAACCAAGCACTTGCTATCAGGCAAGATTGAGAAGGTAAAAGTTATAGGATCTCAAGATAGAGTTGATGCTGATCCAGAAGAAGAGGTGAACTATGTTAATAATCAGGCGGTTTTCCGAGGCAATAGCTAAGGGAATCAAGGTGGGAATTATTATGATAAGCCTAGTTATAAAGATAGGGAGCAGGGAAATTAGAGGAGCAATAATGATAGGAGCAGGCTATATATCCTTTCTGGAAATCGTGAGGCTGCTACAACAAGTTCTAAAAAGATGTCCATAGAGAACATGATGGTTAAATTGTTAAAGGGAGTAGAGGCTACCAACTCGGGAGTGACTACCATGAAGACCGATCTGCCATCTATTAGTCAGTCGGTAAACTCGCACTCCACTTTGATCAAGTACCTGGAACAGCAAATGAACCAACTCTCCGCTTTGTTAAATCATAGGAAGAGTGGAACATTACCTAGTGATACAGTCCAAAATCTGTGGAATGATGGCTCATGTATGGCGATTACCACTAGAAGTGGTAAGATATTACCTGGCCCTTATGTGGGCAAAAATATAGTTGATGAGGTAGTTGATGATGAACCGGAAGAAGGTGTTCCAGTGGAGTATGAGAAGCAGGATGGTTTTGATGATTCTCTGGAAAAAGGGAAAGAGAAAGAGAAAAAGGTAGTGGTAAAAACTCTCCCAAGACCACCATCTCCCTTTCCTCAATGATTGCAGAAAAAAGTTGATGATACAAAGTTTAGTAAGTTCATGATGATTTTGAAGCAGTTAACAATAAATGTGCCTTTGGTGGAGGTACTTGAGAAAATGCCAGGATACGCTAAGTTTATGAAAGACCTTTTCACGAACAAACAGAAGGTTAGCCATAAGCCAAAGGACAATCTCCATCATTGTGGTGCTATCTCCACAAGGTCTTTAGTGTAGAAAAAGGCAGACCCGGGAGTATATACCATCCTACGCACTATTGGGTCCCTAAATTTTACAAAAGCTCTATGAAATTTGGGAGCGAGTATAAACCTAATGCCATTTGTTGTGTACAAGAAGCTGGGTTTAGGGGATCCTACCCCGACAAACATGCGGTTGGTGATGGCGGTTAGGTCTGTAAAGAGGCTAGTGGCCATATTACATGATGTATTGATAAAGTTGGCCAACGTTATGTTGCCTGCTGATTTTGTAGTCCTAGACTATAAGGTGGACTTCGAAGTACCCATTATCCTAGGTAGACCATTCCTTACAACTGGGAGAGTGATAGTGGATATGGAGTTGAATGAGCTGAAGTTCAGGCTCAATGACAAAGAAGCAAGATTGAAAATACACTCATCCATGACCCAGCAAAAGGAGATGAGTGTTTTCTCAATCGTGGATGTATTCCATGAAGATGGTAAAGAGATATCAGCAGGTTGTCTTGACAAAGTCTGAGTATTCAAGATAACCAAGTCGTTCCGCGATATTAAATCAGGCACTATTGGGAGGCAACCAAAAATTTTTATGTTCCATCAAAGTGTTTGTTTTTGTAGTTAGGTTCTAGTTCAAATAAGGTGGAATCGATGTATCCATATAAGTATTCCTGATGACATATTTGATGGGCTATCATAATTGTGATAAGCCGTTAGATTAGTCGTCAGAGAAATCAAACCTGAGGCATGTTCTATTAAGGCTGACGATATTCGTGATAGGCTATCACACGTGTGATAAGCCATCAGCCTTTGTCGTCAGAAACCTAAAAGAGTAGCTGAAATTTTGGTCCAAATTAAAAAGATCCGACCCGGCCTACAGCTTTGTCTTTCCACCTTCCCGTGTATTTCCTTTCTTATCTTTAAGTTTTATTTCCTTCCATATTTAGTTTATTTTCTTTCCTTTCTAAAATATCTCCAAGTAAAACAAAAGAAGACTTCCTTACTTATGAGTGTGGGTTGAAATCAAAATCAAGAGTTCTTCTTTCATCTACTTCCTCTTACTCGTGTAACCAAGTTGAAGGCACTTATTAGGTATGCTCAAAACCTAACTCTTCTCTTCAGTTGGTAAGTAATAAACTGATGTGAACCAAGGTTCCCAAGAATATTGAGTCAAGTTTAGCTTGCCAATGTGTGAAAATCGGGAACTAGGGTTTGTTGTGCAAGCTTGGGACTTAAAGCTCAGCTCAAAAATGCGAATCGATGGGATTTTAAGAAGAAATTGGATTAAAAAAAGCAAGTTAAAGTCGAGTTGGGGTTGTATCCTAAGCTGATGACATGGCTGATAAGTTATCATATTTGCGATGGCTTATCAGACACGTCTTCAGAAGTTGAAAAAAAATTGTAGGTTCTGTTTAAAGCTGACGACATTCATGATAAGCTATCACAACTGTGATGGCTTATCAGACATGTCATCACACCTTTGACCTGAAGCATTAATAAACCCTTTCAAGGGGTGTGGAACTTCAATGACTGATGTATTTATGTATAATACTCTGGAGTGTCGACTAATGGTTTTCCTCTTTCTACAGGTCTTATAATGGCACCCAAAGGAAAGAACCCAAAATCTACAAAGAAAGGGACCAAGGGAAGTGTACCTCGGAGACTCTTCAATGAGGGCTCCGATTATGAGGAGGAGCCACTGCTCAGGAAGCAAAAGAAAAAAAAGACCAAAAGAGCCTTCACCACCTCCACCAGTTGAGGTGAAGGAGAGTGAAGAGAGTGATACTGACCCAACAATATCTGAACATACAGCTTCTGAACAGACGGCCTCTGAACAACAAGAGTCTGAACATGTTGAATCTGAAGAGCATAATTCAGATCATCCTGATTTCGAGGAACATAAGTCTGAGCAACATGAATCTGAGGGACCATCATCTGAGTCCCCTTTTGTTGAGCAACAAGATGATGAAGAATCTTCGATTTGGGAAGCTATGGTTAAATACAAGAACCCTGAGGTTCGAGACAGTGCTAGGTGGAAAATTCCCAAGGCATAAAAAATCTTCTATGATGGGCTTCTCAGAACTAAAATAAGAACCGTTAGAAGGCCCATCTTTGAAGAAAAGAGAATCATCACTTTTGGGGTGAGCAAATACCCTGAAGTGGAGTAGAAATTTTGAGACTATGACTTAGGATAGACCGTGAAATGCGGAAGATCATTTTGCCGTACACTAGTTTGGGAGTTCTATGCAAACTATCAGGATCGATTGGAGAACATATGCAAAGAAGGAGAGAAATCAGCGGATCAACCTTTATTGGATAAAGTTACAGTACGGGGTGTGATGGTGGATCTCTTAGAAACAACAATCAATAGATTTCTTCATGGCCTAGAATTCACACCTCAGGCCACTTTACCTACATTCTAAGATCGACTAAAGCATCGTGCAAATCAACAGTCTTGGTTAGCCATGCTCATAGGTGGAGGGAAACCTGAATGGCTGACCAACCCGAATGAAAGGATTTTCAAGGCCTCCCTGACTCAAGAGGCAAGGTTCTAGTGAGGTGTAATGCGCACCTATTTGATGCCTACTGAAGGAGATAACATCATTAGAGACGACAGAACAATATTGGTTGCAAGTCTTATGGCTAAGCTCAAGTTGAACTTTTGGGAGACCATTGCTGAGGAGATGAAAATTTGAGTCTCAAGGCCCGACACGGCATATCCTTTCCCTTGTCTAATTACAGGGTTATGTAAGGCAGCCCATGTACCTGAGGTTGTAGGGTTAGACGAAGAACTACTTGTCAAGAAGACCCACAACCCTATTTGATATGATGAAAATCAACCGAGATTGACACTTAACAATGAAGCAGAGGTTGAAACAGACCCACCAGTTACATGTACCAACTCAGCACCTAATATTGTGGTGCAGGATTCTGAGGCTGCAGCACCGACCTCCTCAGCAATAGCAGATTCAGTGCCTAAAAATGAAACAAATCCTTCAGCTGCTGTGTCTACCATAGAATTTACCTTCAACCCTATGAATTTAGGAGAGTGACAAAATAAGCCAAGTGGTGCGAGGCTCAGCTGAAACTTTTTGCCAAGCAATTTGCCTCTGCGGTAGACAAGAGGATTAAGGTAGCACTGGAGCCCTTTCGATCCTTGCTCGGTCTAATTGATAAATTAGAAAATTATTTTAATACACAAGTAAGAGAAATGTCGGGCTCAGACCTTGCACAATTTAGAGCAGCCCTGGATAAGGTGTAGGCAGATGTTGGGGTATTATAGGAACACCAACTTATGGTGTTGGCAGATCCGGGTGTTGATGTGTCTGAGGGTGAAATCCCATTGCTTGATCTTACAAGGGAACTAATGGATAAAAAAAATAAGGGTGAGAAGAAAGGTAAGGGTAAGAGAGAAAGGCCTGATAGTGATGAAGAAAGAAAAACAGAGAAGAGGACAAGAAAGAAGGCTAAAAAAAAGAGATAAGAAAGGTAATGATCAAGTCACTAGATGACAATGAAAAATGGGAGGTGGCCCTGCGAGCGAGAGCCATGGGTGCCTCAACTAGTAGGCCTCTAACAACTGTTAGACCAGATGTATCTGAATGGAGAGGGGAATCCCGATGGAGATAAGGCAGCTGAGGATGCAGTAGTAGGGTTAGGGACCCATGATTCTCGTGCTTGATCTACTCCAAGTATACCCTAACCCTTAGTTTAGTTTTCCTTTGATTTTAAATTGAGGTTGTAGGGTGAGTTGTTGTTATGACATTTTGTAATTGACTAGGAGAAATACAAGTACTTGAGGCAGTTAAAATGGTTTTGTTATTTTTTGAACACCTCTCAAGTGGTCTAATTCTTTAACTGTGTGATTTGTATCTAATTGTGACCACTATGCATCTTTGTGTGGTATTAGTTCTAGTGACATGATAACCATTGCTAAACAATTGCATAAACTGGATAAGTAGTAACTTGTGATATACTTGTGTGCCATGTGCGTGTGAGATTTTACTTAGTTCCCTTTGTATGTTGGATTCGGAACTTGCCCAATTAGTCATACTTAGGTTGAAGGATAGGAGTTAGGAAAGGATCATAGGCCGTTTTGATATTAGCTCACTTTAGACTAAATGACCTTCCCTATATGCATAATATCCCTTGATCCCTATTTGATCCTGAATAGCCTATTTATTTTTATGAAACCTATCACCGTGCCATTTTTATATCATAATGAACCTGTTTGGGACCTGGTCCTCCTGGGACACTGTGCACCTTGACTTAGGCAAATGGCCTAAGTTGAGGGGGGCTATCATAGGGGTGCGTGATGTAAAATGAGTATGAAGAAAGGTAGAGTAAAATAAAAGAATAAAAAGTTGGGTGCGGTGGAAAAGAGCAAGAAAAGAAGAAGTGATTGTAGAAAAGAACCGCACCCATCCTGAATATGTGTGATCAAAAAAAGAGAAAAGTAGAAAAAGGTAAATGAGTGAGATCCCAAAAGCAAGTGTAGCGTCAAGGAGTCTTAGTCACTTTAAATATCATCGAGTATCATACCAGCCCCTAGCCTACATTATAAGCTAAAGAGAAGATCTATAGTGATCCTAGCTGACCTGTCTGAAGATCTTGGTAATGAAATAAGGGCAAGCCTATGGTATTCGGCATACATTGATTGGAACTTCATTCTGAGAGTGAGTGTCTTATGATTGTCCCCATGGTTACATATGTGATGTCTGATATAAGTGAAATGGGACTTCTTTAACATAAGGGCACACTGGTTACGTTGCTAGTTGCTAACTTGTTTGGATAGTGTAAGTTTGATACATGCATGGTTGTTGTTGCTGATTTGATGCCATATCTTGATTCCTATGTGTCACATTGTTGCTCTTCAATAACATACACAGTTGTTTGTAAATTGATTAACCTTGGAGATGGTGAAGATGGTTTTGAGATAATATAAATGATTGACTGCCAAATGTATTTTGTATTCTCTTTGTTGTGCTTTAGTTGCTTGACTACAAGCAATTGTTTTAAGTTGAGGTGTTGATGTATAGGCATATGCTAACACATTTGAGGCTTTTAACTGAGAATAATTGCAAAGTCTTAAAGAACTTTTTTGTTTTTCATTGTTTTATCTTTGATTTTGCAGTGGAAATCAAGAGGCAAGAGAACCAACAATGATGGAAGTAAACAAGTTGAAATCTAAAGCAAATAGAAGAGAAGTGTGGATGATGACATTCCTGATAAGTTGTTAGCACTCTGATAGGTTATCAGCTTCATCATCAGCCTTAAACGGAGAATGGGATTCATTTGGAAGAAGTGACGATGACATGTGATAAACTGGCAGCCTTGTATTAAGCCGTCAGAGTTATCGTCAGCCTTAGACAGAACATGGGAGCTGAGTTGGAGAAGTGACGACATTGTCTGATATGTCATCACAGTTTTGATAATCCATTAGGATTCACCATCAGCCGTAAGTAGAAATTGTCAAAATTGAAGAGGAGCTGACGATATCTGTGATAAGTCGTCAGCCTCGTGATAAAGCATCACGCATATCGTCACCTAATCCGAGAAGAACACTGAACTTTGTGATTTTGTTTCCATAATTAGGCTAAAGTATTTAAAGCATAGTTTAGGGTTTTCTAAAGGAGGCGGAACCTATTTTCGAATGCACGTATTTTGTTATTTTCTCTCTAGTTCCTTGGCTTGAACAAAACAATTACAATTAACTTTGAAGAGATTATCATCAATATTTTGGGATTTCTACTTTGATCTAATCTGAGAAATACTCGTTGCTATTCATCTTACTATAAGTTCATCTTTCATATTATGAATTCAACTTGTTGTATCAATTATTACATTATGAGTGGCTAAATCCCTTTAACCCGAATTATGGGATCTATGGGTTAGGTCTTGGTAAGTTGCTAAGTGTTCAAGATTCTAAAGGTAATAGGACTCCTTGATAATTCCAAGGTTTCAATTATTTTCTATTGGTTGCAAACGATAGATAGCACCTGCTTTGATTTGCTTGAGATAAGAAATCAACTATAGTAGGAAGTGAATTATTAATAGGGACTTGGAAACTACCAACCTTCCATTTAATAATTGACACTGTAACAAGGTTAATTAACCTAAGGTGAAGTCTGGTCAGTGAATATAAATTCCCTATGTCCAAGAGGATTAGGTAATAAAATGCTTAAGTAGGTCGAGAGACATTTAAGCATAACTTCGATAAAGACAATCTGTTGTTCCTACCTATTGTGAGAATCTGGAATCACTATTAGCATCTGTCAAGTACCAAAACCCATAGTGAACATAATTCTGGTTTTCCATAAACCCTTGATTACAAACACTGAAACTAAAGTGACCAATAATTATTTGCTAAATTCTCATAACCCCCAATTTACCGGAAACTACTAACTATCAGTTGATTAACTCGCATACAACTCAGATTCACACCATATTCCCTGTGGGATTCTACCCCAACCTAGTTGGGTTATATATTGACAACAATCGCTTACATTCTCACATGTGAGGTGTAGTTTGAGCGTTATCAGGGTCCTGAATCATAAAGTAAATTCTCATTTTTCAGGAGGGTCCTGAATCGTAAAGTAAATTGCCATTTCCAGGAGGGTCTTGAACATAAAGTAAATTCTCATTTTTCAAGAGGGTCCTGAACATAAAGTAAATTTTCATTTTTCAGGAGGGTCCTAAACTGAAAGTAAATTTCTCATTTTCCAGGAGGGTCCTGAACTGAAAGTAAATTTCTCATTTTCCAGGAGGGTCCTGAACTGAAGTAAATTCTCATTCTCCAGGAGGGTCCTGAACATAAAGTAAATTCCCATTTTACAGGAGGGTCCTTAACATAAAGTAAATTCCCATTTTACAAGAGGGTCCTGAACATAAGGTAAATTCCTATTTTCCAGGAGGGTCCTAAACATAAAGTTAATTTCCATTTTCCAGGAGGGTCCTGAACATACAGTAAATTCCCATTTTCTAAGAGGGTCCTGAACATGAAGTAATGTCCCATTTTCCAGGAGAGTCCTGAACATAAAGTAAATTCTCCACAGATGTACTTTTTCAAAGGTAGCCGAATTAGGTGAAGCGAATTTTTCCCCTGTTTCAACAAAGAAAATTTGTCTGTTAAAATCTTAGTGGTGGCTTGCAACACTTGGATTTCCAGGAACCTTCTCCAGTGTCCATTCCCTTCATTTTTTTTAGATTTCTGGCATTTGTCCCTTCTTTATTGCATCATTGACCCAAACACAGATTAAGGGAATTGGCTTTGATTTGAGCATTGAATTTTATTTTACTATGTCTCCGATATGCACCTTTTGCATCCTATTATTTTCATAAATTCAGTAAGCAGTAGGTTGATAAACTTCCTTTGTTTCATTTCAACTTATGACCATGTTTCTTTCATGTGTTAGTCCTGGCCTTTCTTTATCTAATTAAGGAGACTGGTAGCAAGTTTTGAGATTCTTTCTCTCTTGTTTTGACACAGTCTTGACTCAAAAAATATAAAGAAATAATGGTGATTTTCTTATTCAATAAATGGCATAAAAGACAAAACATATGAATATGTAAAAGAAATAAAACGACAATGTCCCTTTTTCAGAAGTGGAAAGAAAAACTTATCTCAATACTGCAGGCAACTCTAATGATTATGACATGTATTTTGGATTAAACTGCCTGATCTTTCCACCTAAACTTTACCACTTGTTATTGAGTTAATTCCCTTAAAACTGAGTTGTTTCTTAAAGACCATTGAGCTCATATACCTCATTCGACTGGTGGCACCCTAAAGGGTTTTCGTCAACCAGCCTCTCTTTTTTTATTCCTCTCCACTCACCATTACCTTACGGTGCCTGTGAGGGTTTTCACAGATGAGACTCTCTAATTTTTTCTTTCTCTTAACTCACCATTGTCATATGGTGCCTTTGAGGCTTTTTACTAATAAGACTCTCTCATTTTTTATATATCTCTCAACTTACCATCGCCTTAAGGTGCCTGTGAGGGTTTTCACCGATAAGACTCTCTCATTTTTATTTTTCATATCTCCCCTATGATGATGCAAAAAATATAGTGTCGAAATCTTGTCGTATATCCATTGCATGCTCCGCCTTAACATTCTTGAAGATTGATTTGAAGGACTTTCTTTGGTTACAACTAGGCTTTTGTATAGGGTCAAAAAGAAAGGATGATATGAGACTCAAACGACAGTTGAAGTGGGGTGAGACAACTTTTGAAATCAACTCAAACAATAAAAATTCACTCATGTCCTAGTTTTTGATTGGGTAATTCTAATTTTTTTTATTTGGTTGGACCGAGCCCTGGGTAGGGCTGCCAAATTATCTCACCCCCGAAAGAGGAGAATCAGGTCAAACGTAGTTCCAGCAACTTGTTCTTTGTTTTTGGGTTGATTTTTTTCTCTTTTTCTTTTCTTTCTCTTTTTTTTACATCTTTTGATTCTTCTTTTCTTGACACTCTTATCTTTTCTAACTCTATATTTTATTTCAAAAGAGGGATATGAAAGAAAATAAAGACCAAAGCTCAAAAGGGTAAACAAAGGATGACACAATATTGGGCTATCGAAATAAAATGCCTTCATCATATAAACCTTAAAAAATTTCAATACTAAACATATAATAAAAATAATCAAGGATAAAGATCATACATAATATCTTTAAACTGCATCGGCATTGATAGCCATTTCTTCCACTTTTCCTTCTACATCCGTCAAGTATAAGGCTCTATTGGGTAACACTTGTTTTACAATGAATGGTCCTTGCCAATTTGGGGAAAACTTGCCTTTAGCTTCAATTTGATGAGGGAGGATGCGTTTTAATACCAACTGCCCGACTTTAAAACGCCTGGGACGCACCGTTCTGTTATATGCTCTAGCCATTCTCTTTTGATACAATTGGCCATGACACCCTGATGTCAGTCTTTTTTCATCAGTCAAACTCAACTGCTCCAATTGGGTTTTGACCCACTGATCATCATCAATCTTTGCTTCCACAATGACTTGAAGGGGTAGAATTTCCACTTCGGCAGGTATGACTGCTTTCGTCCGGTACACTAATAAATATGGATTTTTCATTGTTGAAGTGGGAACGGTAGTACGATAACCTAGCAATGTAAAAGGCAACTTCTCATGCCATTGTCTGGATCCTTGTACCATTTTTTGCAAGATCTTCTTGATATTCTTGTTGCCAGCTTCAACGGTGCTATTTACCTTTAGACGATATGGAGTGGAATTTTGATGTGCAATCTTAAACTGTTGACACACCTCTTGCATCAAATGGCTATTGAAGTTGGCAGCGCTATCTGTAATGATCGCCTTTGGAATGCCAAATCTACAAATGTTGTTAGCATAAACAAAATCCACCATCGCCTTCTTTGTTACTGACTTAAAAGTTGTTGCCTCTACCCACTTTGTAAAATAATCAATGGATACCAAAATGAATCTATGTCCGTTAGATGCTTTCAGTTTAATTAGCCCAATCACGTCTATCCCCCAAGCTACAAAAGGCCATGGAGTAGACATTGCGTGTAACTCAGTAGGAGGAGAGTGTATCAGATCACCGTGTACCTGACATTGATGGCATTTTCAAACAAATGAATAGAATTCATATCCATAGCAAGCCAATAATAACCTGCTCAAAGTATCTTCTTTGACAAGAATAATCGTTCGTTGCGGCCCACATACTACGGAATGTATTTCAACCATGATTGCCGAAGTTTCTTTCGCATCTACATACCTCAAAAGTCCCAGATCAGGGGTTTTCTTGTACAAGATTCCCTCACTTAAGAAAAATCCATTGGCCAAATGCCTAATAGTCCTCTTTTGATCACTGGTGGCATGTGTTGGATATTCTCTCGACTGAATGTATCGTTAGATATCAAGGAACCAAGGCTCGTCATCAAGCTCTTCTTCTACCGTATTACAATAAGCATGTTAATCACGACTATGTATATGCACTGGATCAATGTAATCCTTATCAGGATGTTGGAGCATAGAAGACAATGTGTCTAGCGCATCAGCAATCTCATTGCGAACTCTCGAAATATGCCTAAACTTTACTAACACAAACCGTTGACATAGATCTTGTGAGCATTATTGATACAGTATGAGCTTTAAATCCCATGTCTCTCATTCACCTTGAATTTGGCGGACAAGTAAGTCTGAGTCCCCCAACACTAATAATTCTTAAACTCCCATGTCAATAGCTATCCTTAGCCCCAAAATGCAAGCTTCATATTCTACTATGTCATTGGTATAATAAAATCAGAGTTGTGCAGTTACCAAAAAATGTTGCCCCAATTCAAAGATAAGAACTGTACCTATTCTGACTCCTTTCATGTTCACGGCTCCATCAAAGAACAGCTTTCAGCTTGGATCAGCATCTGTAGTGACTTCATCAATACTCAACACTTCTTTATCAGGAAAATATGTCTTCAACGGCTCATACTTCTCATCAACAGGGTTCTCAGCAAGATGACCTACCAATGCTTGAGCTTTCATGGTGATTCGAGTCACATATACGATGTCAAACTCATTAATCAATATTTGCCATTTTGTAAGTCGACCAGTTGGCATAGGCTTTTGAAAAATACACTTCAAATGATCTATGCGGGAGATAACGTAAGTAGTGTAGGATGAAAGATAATGCTTCAGCTTCTGTGCTACCCAAGTTAGGGCACAACACGTTCTTTCAAGAAGAGTGTACTTGGCTTCATACATCCTGAACTTCTTGCTAAGATAATAGATGGCTTGCTCTTTTTTCCCTGTGACATTATGTTGACCCAGCACATAACCGAAGGAGTTATCCATAACTGATAAGTACAAAATCAAGGGCCTATCAGTCTCAGGTGGTACTAACACAGGTGGATTCGACAGATATCTTTTGATTTTGTCGAATGCCTTCTGACATTCCTTTGTCCATTCAACAGCGGTACTTTTCTTCAACAAGTTGAAAATGGTCTCACAAGTGGTTGTGAGCTGAGCAATGAATCTACTAATGTAGTTCAGCCAACCGAGCAAACTCATCACCGCTGTTTATTCTTAGGTGGCGATAAATCCTGAATAGCCTTGATCTTTGAAGGATCTAATTCAATACCTCGACGACTGACCACAAACCCCAACAACTTCCTATATGAAACTCCAAATACACATTTTATCGGATTGAGTTTGATATAGTACCTTCGAAGCCTCTCGAAGAACTTCCTTAGATCTTTAATATGATCAGCTTGATTTTTGGACTTAATAATCATATCATCGACATAGACTTCAATTTTCTTATGGATCATATCATGAAACATAGTGGTTATTTTCCTCATGTATGTTTCCCTAGCATTTTTCAGGCCAAACGGCATAACGCGATAACAATAAGTTCCCCACAGTGTGATGAAAGATGTCTTTTCTGCATTATCAGCATCCATAACTATTTGGTGGTACCCAGCATAACAATCCACAAAAGAAGCAACCTCATGTTTAGCACAATTGTCTAACAAAATATGAATATTGGGTAGTGGAAAATCATCTTTCAGGCTTGCCCCGTTCAAATCATGATAATCACCACACACTCAAACCTTGCCTTCTTTCTTTGAGATAGGAACAACATTGGACAACCAATTAGGATAACAAGCAACTTGAATGACCTTGGCTTCGATCTATTTCATGATTTTCTCTTTGATTTTCACGCTTACATCGATTTTAAATTTTCTCAACTATTATTTGACAGGGGGAATCGCGGGGTCAGTCGGCAACTTGTGGACCACTAACTCGGTGCTTAAAACTAACATATCATCATAAGACCATACAAAAACTTCTTTATAATCAATTAATGCTTGGATTATTCCTTTTTTTAATTGTGGCAAAGCATGTACACTTATTTTAGTTTCCCTAACCTCTTCTTGATCTCCAAGATTAATTGACTCAGTTTCATTCAAATTAGGATTCGACTTGGCTTCAAATTGTTGCAACTCTTTGTTTATTTCTTTTAATGCCTCGTCTTCATCATATTCCACCTCTTGCTTTATTATATCTTAATTAGATTGGATTTTAAGATCAGGCTGAAAATTCCTTATGCATATCATATCACTAGAATCAGAATAAAGAGAACTGTATAAAGAAAAGACAAATAAAACATATTAAAGACAAGACAAAAGGGACATTGCATTTCATTACAAAAAAAATACATGAGGGTTTAGACATAAGCGACAACAAAAATATAAATAAGATATATCTTGAATTACAACCCTGAAATAACTCGGATAACAGATAGAAGAACAAAACAAGCTACCAAAACTCTCTCTTGACAGGAAAAGGAGTGACTTCCCAATTGCTGAGCTGCACATCAGGACCTATGAACTGCACATCTGCCTTACTGGTACCTTCTCCCACTTCAACCATATCACCTTCAATGAATAAGATCTAGAAATCATCAATTAACTCAGCTTCCACCTCCTGTATGGGCTTGATAATACTGGTTCTGACAAATGATTTACTAAGTAGTGGCACTGGACGGGGGAGTGACCATGTTTCCTTCTTTCGATTCTTGGCCTTTTTCCAATCTTCAACTGTAGGTTTGAACCCTAAGCCAAAACCACCAAGTTTCTCACTTGGAAATATTGGAAAAGTTATACCATGCAAAGATACTCCTAAACCCTTTCCTGGATCAAAGCCATATTTCAACCTCTCATTAACCATCATGACAGAAGTAGGAGATAATCGTCGCCCTGGCATAACGTGTCCTTCACAGATATGATCCACAAATACTGCATCAAAAGATTGATAAACCAATGTCGCCTCTGCACAATTTACCTCGACAAAAGGCATGGGCAAGTCTTTGTAGATGGACAAATCCCTTTCACCATGAACGATCACCTCCTGCATGTCGTGTTCAAACTTGATCATCTGGTCCAATGTAGATGCAACGGCCCCAGCCTTATGAACCCATGGTTTGCCCAACAACAAATTGTAAGAGGCATCAATATTCAACACTTGAAATTTTATGGCAAATTCGACAGGCCCTATAGTTAACATTAATTATATTTCACCAATGAAATCTATTTTCACTCCATCAAAAGCTCTGACACACACATTGTTGGGTCGAATCCTCTCGGTACTGATATTCAACTTTTACAAAGTAGAAAAAGGATAAATATTTGTACCAACACCTCCATCAATCATGACATGAGTGACATAGAAGTATTCACACTTCACAGTACTATAAAGGCCTCGATTATGCCCCGTACTTCCATAGGCAACTCATCATCTGAGAAAGCTAATCCTATTAACCTCAAAGATCTTTCCAACAATTTTCTCCAACTGATTTACCGTAACTTCTCTAGGGACATAAGCTTCATTCAACACCTTTAGCATTGCATTACGATGTTCATCAGAATGTAACATCAAAGAAAGAAGGGAGATTTGAGCTGGGGTCTTCCTTAATTGATCTATGATTGAGTATTCAGGCAATTTCATCTTTTTCAAAAACTCTTCGGCTTCTTCCTCGGTGATGGGTTTTTTGAGAGTTGATTGGCCTTTCACCACTGGTTTAGACTTCCTTAAACCTTCTAGAACAAAACAACTTCCTGAATGAGACAAACCCCCAACTTTATTCACCTCATCCATAATTTCCTTCCCTTGATAAGTCATCACGGTCTGCTTATAATTCTAAGGGACTTTTTTGGGGTAGATCAACGGGAGTTGTGTCATTGGCTTAATGATAATAGGAGCTGCAAATACCCCTTTCACAGTCAAAATAGGCTTGCTTGGGGCTCCCATTACCACAAACTTTGGCTTACCCTGACTCGAACCAATAATTTTTCCCACTCATGTAACAGCTAGCATAGGTTTCTTCTCATTTTCTTGAGCTTCCTCTTCTATCGTCTCCTTTGGAATCAAAGACATTGCCTTCATTGAATCTGCAACATTCACCGACTTCTCCTCGATAGTTAGGATCCTAACGATTGGCTTTCGAGACACCATGGACTCTTTACCATCATATATCAACTCCAATATATTCGTTTCAGCATGGGTTGGTAATGGATTTTGGTTGATATTTGGAACTTCCAGGGCCTGTATCATAATCTGATTTAAGTTGATTAGATCCTGAACTGCTCTCTTCAAATACCAACATCTTTCTGTATCATGCCCCGGCATATCAGAATAGTATGCACATCTTTGAGAATAATCAAGGTTCCTTAGGGGCGGATTCGAAAGCTTTTCTTCGAGTAGGCTCAAGACCTTCAGATTTCTCAGCCTCTAAAACAAACTAGTATACGACTCCCCGATAGGTGTGAAATCATTCTTGACTGCCTTCTTTTTCTTGAACTCGGGCCTAGGACAAAACCAAATTTGGAAGGGTTTTGGTGATTTTATGGAGCTGAAGGTGATTATGAGGGATTGGCGCACACCATTGGGGGTGGAAAGGGGTTTAAACATATGGTTGTGCGCTATATACTAGGTATGAGGGTGGTGAAATGGGATTCAATGGATTTTGTGGAGGGTAGTAATGATGGGGAAATATATGGAGCTTGGGTATAGACTTGGGCTTGAGATTGGGGATAAGGGCGAGGTGGTCTTTATGGATATGCATGTGGCCCAACTACAACAGCCGCTACATCCTTCTTCTTTTTTTTTCCTACAAAAGTTACAGAACCACTCTGAATTGCTTGGGTTGTTTCCTTTAATGCAGTAAAGCTCACAATTCATCCTGTTTTAATTCCCTCTTCTATCATTTCTCCCATCTTAAGGACTTCGACAAACGGCTTACCCATCGTCGAAAGTAAGTGTTGAAAATAGGTCTCATCTTGTGCCTGAATAAAGACCTACCAATTTGTTCTCCTTCATCGGAGGCTTTGCCCTGGCGTCCTGTTCACACCACCTTATCGCATACTCTCTGAAGCTTTCAGCATTTTTCTTCTTCATATTAGCCAGGGACTTCTCATCGGGAATCAGCTCCATATTGTACTGAAATTGCTGCACAAATTCGTTATCTAGGTCATCCCAATTATTCCACTTGTCGATATCGTGACCAACTAACCATTCTAAAGCCAGACCTGAAATACTTTCATTGAAGTGAACCATGAGTAACTCTTCTTTTTCTCTTGCGCCCCTCAGTTAGTTACAATAACGTCTCAAATGCGCCATGAGATCACCGTGTCTGTCATACTTCTCAAACTTCGGCATCTTAAAGCCAAGAGGAAGTCTAACGCCTGGGAACATGCATAAATCTTTATAGGAAACACTCTTATAACCCCCCGAGTCCCTCTAGGTTTCTCAAGGCCTGTTCCAAACTCTTCAATTTCCGCGATATACCTTCCTGTTCTTCGATCGCATCAGGTTTCTCTATATCAAAGTGAAATACAAGAGGTTGGTTGTAATGATACGGATCATTCATCTTCAAAGTAGGATTCAGAGCATGTTGCTGAGCCTCTGGCATTTTAAACACTGGTTCACTAGCAGATCGGGGGAGTATAATTGTTGGACGCACAGGATAAGTAAGAGCTTCAGATGGTAGTAGAGACACGAACACAGGTGCTGCAAGTGGTGTTGGCTAAGCAGTAGGCCTTGGTTGGGGAACTGCTAGGTGCACACTAGAAGTGCCAGGATAATGCTGATGTGGAGTGAATCCTAGTGCGTGCTTGGGTGACTCAGTGGGAGCAGAAAATTATGCTTGGCAGAGCAGTGGGTAATTGAAGATGTTACCAAGATCTTCAGGGAATGGAGGAGGAGGCATCCCACTAGCCCATGCTCGGTGCAGATCTGTCAATTATTTTCTTAGTCTCAATATCTCATCATTGCGTTCTGAACCTTCTTCTCTGGGATCCTGATCTGGGTCAACGAGCTAATTTTTTATCTCCCTGTTAGCCATGGAAAGCTTTGCTTTTGATCTAGTGAAGTAAGGATGACTATCCAGAGTGCTACAAACCAACCATTTTTATCTCACAGAGCATGCTCATCAAAGACAAAACCCATTAGGATTAGGTCACACAACAAACATGGAAATCACATATATTTATCCCAGATTTATGCATATTTCTACCAATATTTGAGGGTAATGAGGTCATTTTAACATCATCCCGATCTCTCCCATACACTTTTCTTCTTTTTTTTTCATTACACCTTGTTTTTTTCTACCTTTCCCCCTCGCTTCTCTTTTTTTTGCATCAGTTTTTTTTCTTCTCTCACTATTCTTTCTTTCTCTTTTTTTTGCTATTCTTTGTTTCTTTTCTTCATCCTTTATGGCTTTTGCTTTTCATTAAAATAGGAAAATTGAGGAAAAACAAAGAAATAAAATGATTAGATCGAACCCAAAAGTAGGTTGCCTACGTATCATGTTGTACATGAATCAGATCTTGCGTAGTTCAGGAAGTATGCATAGAGTTGATGATTTTTGGGTTTTTTTTCAATGAAGAAAAACAAACGAAAGAAATCACAATGCAACATCATTACATTTCATAAAAGAAACAACTAAAATAGACTCCGAATTTAAGACAACCTTAATACTAATAAAGACTGAACAACACTCTAGACCAACTGGACGACATGTGTAACACTCTTAATAAAGACTCCAATGTTAAAACAAATTTGACACCAACTTAACAAAGACACAACAATACAATGACAGAAAAACAAAGGACTCAAACTAAATAAAAGATAAGAAGTGCTCCTTCAAACTGCTGTGCTGCGTGATGGCCCTGGCTAAGATGAACCTGTCTGTGAAGTTCTCGCTCTCCCACTCAAATTTTGCAATATACCCTGCAATGACACTTTAATATTCGGTAGGAAGCTTCTAGCACGTGTTCCTACCTCCTGGGGATACACCTGAAAAGACTGTTCTGATACCCTTCCACAATTGTGAGAAAATCTGATAATTGAACTCTCAATACCTCCATTTTGTCACCTAGATCTTCCCCCTCATTGTCCTTAACTATATCTGCTTCTTGTATCCTTCCTATGAGTTGAACTGGTAATGGCCTACTAATACCTTGAGGCATGGATTGCAGCCAGATCTCATATCTCTGAGTGTATCCCGAATTGTCCAAACCTACTTTAAGAGTATCCACACCTAGCTTTGTCGCCTGATTCCAGGACTGCTCGTATTTGCTCTCACCTAAGTCTTGGTTGTTAAAGTACTCAACATCCTTTAGAAGATCCACTACTAGCGGCACGTCCTGTGGTCTACCCAACTAGTGCATTACCCTAGAAGGAGTGTATGGTCTAGTGCAATTGAGCCTTAACATGACCAGAAAGAGTTGCATCTGACAACCAAACAAGATTATTTTTAGACGAAGCCTCAGACAAGTCCACAAAATACTATCCTCAGTTCTTGACTCGAGAAATTCAATCCAAGCATCGACTCCCACGGGTAGCGAGAATTTATCAAAGCGCATTTTGTGTTCCATGACTTTCACTTGATTGGGGAAACAACGGTTAACCACATCCGGTCTAACTAAAGAAGGCGCATACAAATACTTCATCATCCACAGTTGCAATATTAGGTTAGTGCCCTCAAAAAACCTCATCCCCCCTTCTCCTCAGTTAAAGCCTTATATATTTCTGTTAAGTTCATAGGTATGATAGTGACCTTGTCCTTTTGATTAGTGACCTTATCCTTTAGATCCTTATGAAATAGGGCCATCGCCATCACCACAGATTGCAAACGTGTATTAACACGTCTTTCTTCTAGTGGAAACACTAAAGTGCCTAACGAAGCGAGGGTGAAGACTTAAAGATGCTTTATTTCACAATTCTGCTTAGTCATATAAAATTCATCCCAAAAGTAGTCAAAACCTTCCAAGGACCCGAATCTAGCGAATAAAAAGTCCATGGAAATCCATGATTGATTCAGACAACCCAAATTCCTATTGTTACTCTTCAACTCACAACCTCGTATAAACCTGTTTCTCGAGTGATTTCGAGCTCGGATCATACTCTTATCGATATAAGGCAAATGAAGCAGACCGGGTATTTCTACCAAAGTAGGCGTCATTTCACACTTTTCGAACCTAAACACCAAATTACTAGGATCCCAAAAGGTCAACACAGCATCTATTAGATCTGGACGGGGCGTGATATGCAGAAGTTCCGTAAGATCACCTAATATTTTAATTAGTTCTTGCTTGTCAAAGTAGTTAAACGTGCCCCACCACTTGATTAACTTTTTGGGCACTTTGGAAACCATCAAGACTCTAGACCCTGTGGACGGATTCATCCTGTAATAACAAACCATACTTACAACTCAAAAATTCATTAAAAGAAAAAGAACTCCTAACCCTCGAAATTTTAACATGGAAAAATGTCGTATGACATGGAGGGACAAACCAACCTATGACTCAAATCTACCGAATGGCCTTACTAATGAAAAATAGTCTGCTTGGCTATGACCGGCAACACAAAACTAAGGAAAGAATAAAAATGACCCATGGCTAGGACAAAGATACCGACCAAAGTAAAAGATTACCGTACCCACCAAGGGTTGCCTACCTATCCCGCCCCGAGGAACGAGAATCAGGTGTTCATAGTTCATCCAAATTAAACAATTAAAGATTAAATACCCGATTGAACCCTAACTTAAAAGACACAAAGAAAGACAGACGATGAAAAACATCAATAAAATCTTTTTGGGGTTTTTAATTTGATAGATCACACAAAAATGACACCAACAACTAAAAAAGAAAAAATTTTCTTTTTTTTGGGTATTTTCGTTTTATAAAATGTAGAAAACTTTTACCATTTTTTTTTTAATTTTCATTATAAAAAGCTCCTATAAAAAAAATCTTTTTGAGTTTTTGAATTGTGAATGCTTACTAAAGAAACAAAAGGAAAATCTTTTTGATGCTTTTGATTTAAAAAAAAAAAAAAGTGCAAAACATAAAAAAAAAATCTGAATTTTTGGATTGTGATAAAAACAAAAGCCACAAAGAACTCTAAAAGCTACGAAGCTCTCTTTTTTTTATTCGCCTTTTCTTTTTTTTCTTTCTTTCATTTTTTTCGACTTTTCATTGCCTACACACTTTACTTCTAGCACATGATTTCCCCAAATAAGTCCGTTAAATGACCACGTTACCCTCAAAGATGCAACATTTAGCACGCAGGGATGCTTTACGGGTGAGTCTCCTATAAAGGACCAAGTGGGCCCCGCTAGGTCTCAATATGATGCATATAAGCATGACCTAAAGGCTGATCTACGCGGGGGTTCACTAACAAGGTTGTTTGGGGAACGTATGGTCGATAGTGGCTGCGACAGCTTTCCACCTACTCCAAACAACCTAACGGCTCCCCCTCCTAAAATAAGGGTGACTCAACTAGAGGTCGTATACACATGTGTACTATGGAGTTGTTGCAGAAAGAATGACTCGGGCTATGCACATGATGCCAAATATAAAGAGGTAACACATAAGATAAAAACTGTAAACAAAGAGCATGTTGGCACTCAACAATGATAAAACAAATACAAACGACAACACAAACAATGTTTATACACCCATAATGTCAAACTAAGCCAATACAACCCCAAAAAATAAGATCGAATTCTGAAAAATCTCCAGCAAAATCATCATAATTGTGACACCCTTTTTTAAAATCAAAAGGGTTGATTTAAGTTTTAAAGGGTTTTTATTATCAAAGTGACAAAATAAATATTTGTTTCGAAAAAAGGATTCAGTTTCACAATTAGATTCAGAGTCGCCACTTGGCATAATCCGGTGTGCCAAGTCACCTTTGAAAAGTCCTTTTCAAAATGGTTTGACTCTTTCAAATTAGTTTGCAAACAGAGATTCCGATTAAGGAATTCTGTTGACCGAGGGGAAAGTGTTAGGCACCCCTCGATCCCGTGGTTCAACCACGGTCGTTTGGTGAAGCATATCGGCTAGTAAGACACTATGAATATATAAACCCACAAAAACTCATACAACAATCAAACAAAACAAAAACGAATCTCAAAAAATAGTATACAGTCCAATTATACAGTCTAAAAGAAAAATAAAAATGCGAAAAATATAAACCTACGCTATTCTAAACTAATCCTAAACTATGCTCCAATGCTTTACCCGATACCTCGGGCCTTGATCACGAACCTCCTTCGAAGACATAATACGCCAGAGCATTCCCTGGTGAATAAATACATGAAACCTCGAGGCATTCCCCGATCAAATGAATACAATTTTTAATTTCGTGCTATGAAATAAAATTATTCAAGAGAACATTCAAACATTCAACAAAACACCATTCCTAAATTTTTGCCTACCCAACCTAAGATTTGCGTATTCATTTCGACCTAAGACATGATACTATCGGGTTTCACAAACATCAATACTTGTTCCGATTCAAACTATCAACAATAAATCAAATATAGCCATATTCACATTTTCAAGATTAATCCCTTCCCAGATTCCATCCTTGATCAATGCTTAACTAATTTTGATATAAAATCAATCAATCAACCATGATAATTATAAAAGCTCAAATACACTTCAAAACACACCATCAATCACATTCTCAACTACGCTGAGTAATAAAAAAAACGAATAAAGTTGAGAACTGGACCTCACAAGAACGGATTTCCATTGATAATAGTGCGATAATAAAGCCCGAACTCAAAATCCTCAAATGAAGAATCTCGAACCACGAACAAGATCAACTCGGTATCTAAAAGATCCAACCGATCAAATTTGAACGAAAACCCACGAAGAAAAGTGAATCCCGAGACAACGATATCCGAAATTCAAGCGAAATATTAACACAACACGGTTCGTGTGTGTGTTTTCTTCTATGAGAGATGTCTAGAGATGCCCCGTGTGTGTATATTATTGTTGTTGTGAACAAAAGACCATGTAGTGTGTGTTTTCTGTTTTCTTCTTCTTTTCTAGTGTGTGCTTGTGCTTTGTGTTGTGTAGGTGCGTGTTGTTGGTTTCCCGTCTGTGAGAGAGATGTGAGTGGGTGTGTTTTTTGTGAATGAAAAAAAATGGTGAGGTTTTCTCGTGTACAGTGAGGTGCGTGTGTATGTAGTGCTCTATGTGTGGGACGAATGGAAAATAATCATGGAGCTATCTGTGTGTATGTTGTCTTCTAGTGTGTTTTGTATATTATATTATTGCTGTTTTTTGTTTTCTTTTTCCAAAAGGGGAAAGTCTGGTGTGTATTTTCTTGTGTTTGACCGACAAAAATGGAAGGTGCACGTGGGTTTGCAGAGGGTTGATGTGGGAGCAGTTGGATTAAGTGGGGTAGGGGATACGCAGGCGTAGGGGATAGGTAGGGGTAGGGTATGTGAATGAGTAAAAATTATTTTTTGAGAGGGATAAAATTACGGGTCTACAGATTCTACTAGATTTTGACTACATCGTTCATCAATCGACCACTACATTATATATATAAAGATACTTATATATATGAACTCTTGAATGCGTATTATATACATCACATCCACAAGTATATTACCTTATAATAGAATACGTTTATTATATTCTGATGAATTATCAGTTATATATTACATTATTATGACTGCAATAGTAGTATAATATCATTATCCCAATGGTATGATATATATATACACACACATATTCATTATATAAAGATTATGCATGTTTAACGGCATTTAACGTATATACAAAGAAAAATATTTATTTTATAAATTGAAACATAAGTAAAAGATAAAGATAATGTTTAACGTAATTTATTTATTTTATTTGATATATTTTTTAGTGTAATTCTTTCAAAAAATTTAAGATTGATTGATTTTTATTACTATTATATTTGTTATTGACTACGTGTGATTAGTGTAATTTCAAAAAATAATATATTAGATTATATAAATAATTATTTACTTTTTTTTTAATTCCTAATAATTACTTTTTAATTAATTTTCTTATTATTATATTGGTTATTTTTTAAAATTAATTTTCTTTTTTATTATAATTAAAAACCGACCACAAGTGCTCGATTTTTAAAAATTATTTTTTAAAATTTAATTAAAAAAACAACCACTAGTGGAGTAGTGGTCGATTGTTTAATTTTTTTTTTAATTAAAAACCGACCACTTGTGGTCGGTTTTTAAAAATATTTTTAATTATATTTTTTTTAATTAAAACCGATCAGAAGTGGTCGGTTTTTTATTTTTTTTTAAATTTTTTAGTTGTAAAGGAAATAGTAATAAATATAAAAATTATTACTTTGAAATTTTAAAATACAGTGGTCGCTTTTAAAAAAAAAAAATTTAATAAGAAACCGACCACATTTTATGGTCGGAAATCTGTCTTTTTTAGTAATGATATAAGGCTGCGTATAATAGATTTTTCTGGTCTGATCCTTCCCGGCCTAGGAGCTCACCCATAGCGGAAGCTTTAATATACCAAATTGCCTCACTCTTAAAATGACAATAATAGAAACAAAATAATAAAAAGAAAGAGAAGAATTGAGAAGGGATAAAGAGGTGATCCTCTACACACCCTTTAATGCAAGGAGGAGGAAGAAAAACAACATGAGGGAGAAAACTTGGGATTTAGCCATCTTAAAAGTTCTCAAACAGAGTTCTAGTTTTGTGTTTAATTATGTCTCTGTGGTGTCATTGGTTGCATATATATGAGAAACTAAGAATAAGCTGTCATTTTGTCAATTTGTTCTGCTAATTGACGAATCCAAAATGCTAAACGGCTGATAAAATTGAAGATTTAGATATATGCAACAAGAATGGAACAACGTAAGCTCGAAAAATATAAATTAAAACGCGATTAATATGTTTGATATATATGTTTATAATAAGTGTGAAAGAATTGAAATCATAAACCAAAACATGATGTATGAATAGAATAATCGAATTGCATTTTATTCTTTAAAAAACTAGGTTAATTATTGCTTTAAGTCGCATCGCCACTTTTTCATTTTTTTCCATGTTGAAAGTAATTATGTAACCAACTAAAGTTTTGCATTGATCAATAAAAGGAGTTCATAATCAGATTGTTTGACAATTTCAATAACCAATAAAATTAAAAAAGAAAGTTTCAGACTGATATTAAAATCACTAATTGGAAGTAGATTTATTAATTCCTCAACAATAGGTTGAACCATCACAAAGTGGAAGTGTTTATTTAGCTCATAACGTAAACTTATATTCTCTCAAAGACATTCTACAACTTGATTTTTCATCTTATTCCTCAAATAAAACGTTGAATTGCAACAAGTTAAAGTGGCAAGTCTTTATTTTATTTTATCCCAATGAGTAATAAGTATATACTCATCAGCAAAAATAGCAAAAGCAAGCAATGCCAGCCAAATCTCAATGACATTCTCCACGAAGAGCACGTTCCAAATTTGTGCACTTGTCTTCACACTGCCCGCGCGACTAGGCCAGCATGGCCCAACAAATGTATGACTATATTGTTCGCAGTCATTAACGGTTGCTTCCACATTTGTAATCGTTTCATCTGCACAAATCAAGATCCATATGTTAGAAAAATAAGACTTATGGATAACAGAAAATCAATGGCTTTAATAAAGTAATCTCTGTTCTTGTCAAATTTAACCCTCTTATTATTTGTGCTTCATATATCGGTCTACAATAAAATTCTTCTAGAATCTTACAAAGTTCTTTACAATATCAAAGAAAAAACAGTATAAAACAGTACAATATAATTAACTAGGGATAACATGATAATTCTTTACACACCCTTCATTGCAAGGAGGAGGAAGCAAAAAAACAAGATGGAGTACACTTGGGATTTAGCCATCTTAAAATTTCTCAACATAGAGTACTAGTTTTGTGATTAATTATGCCTTTATCGTATCATTGTTTGCATATTTATAGGGAACTATAAGAATAATATCAACAACAACAACAAACCCAGTGTATTCCCACACAATGGGATCTGGGGAGGATAAAATATACGCAATTCATACCACTACCTCCAGAGAGGTAGCAAGGCTGTTTCCGATAGACCCCCGGCTCAGGACAAAGAATAATAAGTAAATTCATAATAAAGCATGAAACACGTTGGAACAATAAAAATAAGACACCCACACAGTACAACCCTATACTAACAAATCAAAGGCATCCTCACCCTAAGGCTGTCAGGTGGGCCGGGCCGGGCCAACCCAGAACCAGCCCGTGAAAGTTAGCCGGGTTGTGGGGCGGGCCGGATCCGGGTTGGGGGTAAGGTGGTTCGGGCAGGGCCGGGCCGGGCAGGGCTCAACAGTAATTTTTTTAAAAACAACCCTAACCCGGCCCACTTATCCCAACCAGATCAAACCCACCTAAACCCGATCAAACCCGGTCAAAAATGAAAAAAAAAACTATTTTTCAATATACACTATATATACCCATCTATATACATTTTAAATACGTTAAACAATATATAAACACTATATATATATATAGTATATACTACATTAGAATTTAAAAAATATATACACATATACACAATTATACATATATATGCATCATTCAATGTATATGTGCTACTTTAAAGTTTAAATAAAATATACTACAATATATAAATATTAAAATATATATATATATATATATGTATATATATATATAGTTATATACTAATTTAAAAAATATATACACATGTATACGTTAAATATACAAGTCTATAGAAGATATATTCACACATATACGCACCATTCAATATATATGTACTATTTTAAGCAAAACATATACTACAATGTATGTATATACTACAATATATATATATAGTTATATACTAATTTATAAAACATATACACACGTATACATTAAATATACATGTGTATAGAAGATACATACACAAATATACACACCATTCAATATATATGTACTACTTTAAGTAAAACATATACTACAATTTATATACACATGTATACATTAAATATACCCGTCTATATAAGATATATACACAAATATACTCACCATTCAATATATATGTACTATTTTAAGTAAAACATATACTACAATGTATATATATACTACAATATATATATATATATATATATATATATAGTTACATACTAATTTATAAAACATAAACACATGTATACATTAAATATACATGTCTATAGAAGATATATGCACAAATATACGCACCATTCAATATATATGTACTACCTTAAGTAAAACATATACTACAATATATATATATATATATATATATATATATAGTTATATACTAATTTATAAGACATATACACATGTATATGTTAAATATATACGTCTATAGAAGATATATACACATATATACGCATCATTCAATATATATGTACTGCTTTAAATAAAATATACTACAATATATATATACTACAATATATATACATATATATATAGTTATATACTAATTTATAAAACATATACACATATATACGTTAAATATATACGTTTATAGAAGATATATACACATATATACGAAACATTCAATATATATGTACTACTTTAAATAAAATATACTATAATATATATATACTACAATATATATATAGTTATATAGTTATATACTAATTTATAAAATATATACATATGTACACGTTAAATATATACATCTATAGAAGATATATACACATATATACGCACCATTCAATATATATGTACTACTATAAATAAAATATATAACAATCTATATACGCTACAATATATACACACTCTAGATAAATAGTTATATAGTAATTTATAAAACATATACACACGTATACGTTAAATATATACTACTTTAAAAGATATATACACACATATACCTACCATTCAATATATGTACTGCTTTAAATAAAATATACTACAATATATATACACTACAATATATGCACACACACTATATATAGTTATATACTAGTTTATAAAATATATACACATGTATACGTTAAATATATACGTCTATAGAAGATATATACGCATATATACGTACCATTAGATATATATGTACTACTTTAAATTAAATATACTATAATATATATATATATATATATATATATATATATA
>NC_061122.1:10383986-10478609 GCF_002878395.1 Capsicum annuum
ATACACGTCTATAGAAGATATATTCACATATATACACTCTATTCTATGTATATGTAATACTTTAAATTAAATATACTACAATATATATACATTAAAATATATATATATATATATATATATATATATATATATATATAGTTATAGTTATATACTAATTTATAAAACATATACACATATATACGTTAAATATACACATCTATAAAAGATATATACACATGTATATGCACCATTCAATGTATATATACTACTACTAATAAATTATACTACAATATATATACATTATAATATATATATATATAGATATAGTTATATACTAATTTATAAAATATATACACATGTATACGTTAAATATACACGTCTATGGAAGATATATTCAGATATATACGCTCTATTCTATGTATATGTAATACTTTAAATTAAATATACGACAATATATATGCATTACAATATATATATATATATAGTTATATACTAATTTATAAAACATACACACATGTATACGTTAAATATACACATCTATAGAAGATATATACACATGTATACGCACCATTCAATGTATATATACTACTACTAATAAAATATACTAAAAATATATATACATTACAATATATATAGGTATAGTTATATACTAATTTATAAAACATATACACATGTATACGTTAAATATACACGTCTATGGAAGATATATTTACATATATACACTCTATTCTATGTATATGTAATACTTTAAATTAAATATACTACGATATATATACATTACAATATATATAGATATAGTTATATACTAATTTATACAACATATACACATGTATACGTTAAATATACACGTCTATAGAAGATATATTCACATATATACACTCTATTCTATGTATATGTTATACTTTAAATTAAATATACTACAATACGTATACATTACAATATATATAGGTACAGTTATATACTAATTTAAAAAAACCCAAAAATTAGAAAAAAAAAATTGATTCTGGGTCGGGCCGGGCCGATTAACTAGCAAATCTGAACCGGGCTTGATCCGGGCCGGATTAACAGGGCCCAAATTAAAAAAATAACCGGCCCGGGACCCGAAACCCGAAACCCTAAAGCTCCAGGGCTTATTGGGCCGGGTCCTTTAAGTGGGCCGACCCGGCCCACTTGATAAGCTTACCTCACCCACAATACCCCCACCTCAAATCTCTCCTAGCTTCCGACTACGGCCCACCCACAGGCACTAACCTTTTACTCTTATCCGCGTCCTCCACACCTTCCTATCTAGGGTCATGTCCTCCGTAAGTTGTAACTGCTCCATGTCCCGTCTATATATAAGAATAATATATAGCTGTTAATTTGTCAATTTATTTTTGTGCTGATTAAGCAATCCAAAATGCTAAACGAGATAAATTGGTGGTTACTATGGAAAAAATGGATATATGTGACTGTCCTTGGTCTAGGTGGGCGTATGGCACAAGATGGAATATCGTAATTTCGAACAATATAAATTAAAACGTGATTGATGTACTTGATATATGTTTATTAAAAAATATGAAAGAATTGAATATTGGAATAGTGTTATTGGAACAAATTGATTTACCTATGTTATTTCACTATATATTCGTTTGTTGCACTACATAGCTTAGGTCAACATTGATTTCATTCGTCTCAACATGTTGATTTTGGCTCAAATTCAGAAAATCCTTATATATTATTTTAGGTGAAAATTATCTTAAATAGACTTATTAGATTGCTAATTACAAGTTATAGAATAACTTTTCAATAATTACTAGACTTAAGAAATAATTACAAGCTATAACAACTTTAAGAATTACATATTTTGATTAAATTTTTGAAAAGTAATTTTTAAATATTTATTATTTGTATTATTTTCTTATTTTTAGCATTTAACATTTATCACTCTTAATTAAGGATTTGAATAATTATGGCAAGTTAAGGTATCAATATTTTTTATTTAATTTTAATAATTAAATACTAAAATTTGTTCACAATTTAAGGGGTTATATATAATAAATATATTTTTTAAAGTTAAGAACTGATTTTTTACTTTTTATTAACTTGAATAATTAACTTTCTTCTACACTTTTTCATGTTTTACTGTCTTTAATTACCAATAGAAGTCTTATCTATTTACCCTTTTTTTAACTTCTTTTTTCCTTCTTTTCACTTTATTCTACAAGCCTTCACGTTTTACGGTATTTTTTAGTTGAATTCATACGCAAAATCTTTTAAATCTTACCAACTACCAATAAAAGTCTTCAACTCATTATTATTTACTCTTTTCAACTTATTTTCCCATCTTTGAGTTTGATTATTGGTTTTCCAACATTCAGTCATCGTTGAGCTTGGTTTAATATCTTATAATTTTTTTTATTTTCTTGAGACAGTGTCCGAAAAAATCAAGTTTGATTCTACCCCTAGTAGAAAAAGTCCTGAAATAATACAAAAAAATAGTCCAATTAATCCTTTATATAAAGTTTTATATAAAACTTTTATATAAAGTTTTATACTGCACCAGCAGAGCTATTATACGAGGAGATCAAACCAATTATACAAATTATAAAAATAGGATTAATCAGAGATATGATTATACCGGAAGATATCGTGCAGCAGTCAGAGATACCCAAAATCGAGATACCTGATTTTTACGCAAATAAACGGCTTATTGGAATAGCTACAATTATTCAAGAATTAGCAAATAATTATATCAATGAAAATCCGATACGGAGCTATTATTCAAGAGACCGTAAAATGATTTATCCAAATTCAAGAGAACTACGACAAACAGAGATGGAAGATGTCAGACAATGGATAATGACATTACTTAACCCAGAAAAATAATCTACTACAAGAGCAATTAGGAAAGGATTTATTTCAGACGGATTATTAACAAGATATTGCAAGATAATTGGACACAAATATCCAGACCATCAATGTTCGAGATGTAATGGAGGAGATAATATTATCCCAGAAGTTCAGCTAGAATAAAAGAAAAAATCAACCAAGAAGATAAGGACACCAGCTAGAAGATAACAATGGAGCAACAATAGAAAAAATAAAAGATAAGCTATTAAATCATGAAAGTGACATGTAGATAGCTTTCTTGATTTCCTTTATGTAAATAATGTATAGGAACTATTGGCTTTTTAATTTTGTCGACTTTTTGACACTTGCCATAATTGTTTTTTTGTCTTTGTAAGACTTTTTGTAAAAGATGTAATTATTAAGTAGGAGATGTGTAAAGATATATTAGGACAGGTGTAAAGTAAAATAGTATATACACTTTCATTCTTAGGTTATAAATAGACAAGCATTTTGCTCAGTTAGAGGCAAGTCTTCATGTGTTGAAGCAAGCCTCCTTCTTTGTAAATAATTTTTTTTTTGAATATTTAATAAAAAGCAGATATATTTCTAAGCAAAAGCTATGGATGAACAAAGCCTAGACTTATCAAACCTACCAGAACAGGTATATTTATTTATGATAATGAATAGCTAAATTCATAAATTCCTAACAATCATGATATGATAAAATAGGTTCATGTTAGTTACTTTATAGTAGAATTATTCGAAAAATAGCATGTTAAGAAGTTTATTAGCAAAGTGGAAAAGGAGAAAAATCCCTAAGAACTATGTCATCCTAAAGGTGAAACCGATGAGGCAAGAAAGCAGTGATAGGGGAGTAGCCAGAGTAGAGGCTCTGTTTAAAGGAAAAATATCCAGATTACCATGCTAATAGTGACCGAAGAATATGTTAGTTAAGAATAATCTAGTATATAGTAATCTAAAATGGTCATATTTTGTTATGTATGATTGAAGGGAATATTTTGAAAAAGCATCGTATGAAAAATGAATACGTATTTATCTGACGAAATGGTAGATAAATTTAAAATATTTGTTTTGTATGTACTTAAGGATATAGAAATTGTAGATATAAGAAAAATCATATTGAAAAAAATATTTGATAAATATTTTATTACTAGAATAAATTAAATACCTCACCTACCTAACTACTCTTATAAATACTTACATACCAAACCTACACATCAACCATGATAGATTACGTATATTTAGAATATTGGAAAATGGATATGAAAAATATACAACTAATAGCAAAATTAATGAAAACAAATTTAGAAGAATATATGAGTACCAAAGATATAAAATATATAGAATACCTTAATGAAAATATAGAGGAATTAATAAGATTAAAACAAACAACTAATGAAAATTATGAAAAAGCATTTAATTAACCCACCTAAATGACAGATAATTTTGAAATACTAGTTTTATACATACTTAGAGATATAGAAATTATAGACATAAAGAAAATAATATGGGAAAAAATATTTAACATTGAAGATGAAGAGTTAGATATAAATCAGATAGAAGACGAGTTAGGAGAAATATACTTAAGTGATGACAATCACTATTACTACCTAGATAATTATTCAGATTAAGAAATCCTAAAATATATTCAAAGAGTTAGAGAAAAACAAAGTTGGCTATACGAGGAAATAAATTATAGAAACCAGCTTAGAAAAAGAAGAGAACAATTTAAAGAAAGATTAATTTGGATAAATAAAACCATAAAACAACTAGAATTAAAAGACAGTTTAGAATATGATTTAGACATAGAATTATTCATAAACGAAAAAGACAGGATAATTAACGAAACAGATAACCTAGAGTTTAATATCAGATATAGTACAATTAGAATAAATTATTACAAAGAAATTTGCAGTATCACAACTACTTTAGGATAAAATGATAGACTATGAGTATTTAAAATATTGGAGACAAGATATGGAAGAAATACGATTGACAGAAATACTTATGAAAGAAAATTTAATTGAATATTTTAGAACAAAAGATATAGAATATTTAGAATATCTCCAAAATAATATACAAGAATTATAAAGGCTAAGAGAAAAAACTAAAGAATATTACAGTAAAACATATAATTAAATACCATCTAATCACCCCCTAAAATATGAACATTAATAAAATTAAAATAAATACACTAAAAATAAAAATGTTTAGAGAAGTTAAGAAATATCCACGCACAAATAAAAATAGATCCATTAGAGCTATAATAGATCTATTTAAGTTATCCGATTTATCCACACACCCCTACAATTTGTTAATCCTATTTTTACACTTTGTATAACTGGTTTGATCTCGCCGTATAATATCTATGCTGGTGCAGTATAAAATTTTATATAAAATAGATTTCCTTTGGTTACTCTTTTATAGGTGGTGAATACTTTATGTAATTCTTCTATAGCTGTTAGTTCTTCTCCATCTTGGGTATATACAGTATTTAATAATCCATAGTCAAAACAAGTTTTTATTAAGCTTGGATTGGTTTTGGGTAGTGCGATTAGCTTGTTGTAACCTTGCAATTTTTGGGTTATGTAGTTTGTGTTTGGTTCTTGGATATTTGTAGCTCTGGGGTTAAGGTTTAGAAAAGTTGGTACTTTGTAGATATTTTCTATATATCCTCGGGCTATATGGTTATAAGCTTTTTTATCTTGGTTCAAACTATCTCGATATGTGGTAATTTGTGGGGGTATGTACAAGGGGTCTTTTTGTGCTTTTGGTATAAATGGTTTTTCAAATATCTTATTCATATTTATGTTCTGGTATCTTTGTCCACTAACTCCTTTACTTGTACCTGCAATTGTAGATTGATAAACGTTATGGGTTTTATGGAGTGTTCCAACGTCTCCTTTTAGCTCTAGAATTTTAATGTATTCCGATCGACATAGCTCTAAAATTTTAATGTCTTCCGATCGACATAGCTCTGCACACTGCTGAGATAGCTGATTTGTAGCTTCAGACTTCAGTTTAACTTCATTAGTCTTTAGCTTTTCAATTTCATTATCCATACTGTCCACTTTCATTGAAAGCGTAGTTAGGGTTTTGAGTATCTTTTCTAAAGCATCATCTTCTATTATATCAGTCTGTGTAGCTTTGTATTGATATGTAATTTGCAATAATATTTTTGTTAGTACTAATTACTTCAATTGTAAATGTAAAATTTAATATATTCAATACTAGTCTCCGAATCTCTTTTGTAGTAACTGAATTTTGTATTTTCTTTGTTAGCCACCAGCGAACCTGGGTATTATCTGTTCTCACAATAAATTTGTTATATACAATATATGGTTCAAATGCTAATAAACATTTATATAATGAACATAATTCTTTTCTATTTATTTCTCATTTTATTTCTGTTTCATTAAACGTACCTGAGTAGTATCTGCAATGATGTTCTAATTTTTCATTTTCGTACCTATATTTAAGTACTCCTCTATAACTATACTCACTTGCATCTGCTTCTACTATATATATAAATTTTTTATCTTTGTCTGGGAATTATAATTTTGGTAATTCTTTACAAAGTATTTTTATTTTCTGGACTTGTTTTTTATTTTCTTCGTTGTAATTATATTCTACGTCCTTTTTTAATTTTTTCTGTGAAGGCTTTAGGTTTTCTGCTAGTTTTGGTATATATCCTCTTACTTGGTTTACTAATCCTAAAAATGATTGTAATTTCTTTTTTGTATCTAATTCTTCTTTTGAATTTATTATTTTTTGTGCTATATGTTGTTGCATTTTTACTCACTTTTATCTATTTGTATTCCTAAAAACTCTATCTGGTTTTTCATAATTTCGGCGTTCTTTTAACTTAAACTTATTCCCGATTTTTCTATTATATCTGTAAATTGTTCTAATAATTTTAAATGTTCCTCTTTAGTTTTTGTATATAGTAGTATATCATCTATGTATACTATACAATTAGGTAATTATTTAAAATAACTATCCATAAAATGTTGATATCTACCTGGTGCATTTTTATATACAAATGGTAATACGTTCCATTCATAAAATCCTTGTGGTACCGTAAGTGCGGTTAATTCCTTAGATTCTTCTTCTAACTTTAAGTGGTAAAATCCTGATTTACAATCAAATTTACTAAAATAGTTATATCCTTATATTTGTCTTATTTTTAATATCTTATTTGGTATTGGATAATTATATGTCATAATTTTTGCATTTAAATTTCTATAATCAATAACCATTCTACTTTTACCTCTTTTTTGTTCACTATGTTTATTTACTATAAATGCTAGACTATTGTGTTTACTGTTACTTTTTTGTATATACTGTTTTTCTAATAATTCATCTATATGCATTTTAAATTCTTTTAAATCGTCAAAATTATATGTTAATGGTTTTTGAGTTATTATGCTATTTTTATCTATTAATTCAATTTTTATAGTAGTTTTATGTTTTTCCCATCCTCTCAATGGATCTTCACTATATAATTGTTTTAATTTTTTCTTTATTATTTCTACCTTATCTATTGAAAATATAGTTATTTCTTTTTTATTTATCGAAAATACAACTATTTCTACTGTGTCTTCTGTATTTTTTTATATTTTTTAACTTTTGTGTAATTTTTTCACTTCCTTCTATCCAATCAGTTTTCTTTCTTATTTTATTAATAACTCTTTTTACTCTTACTTTTTGTTTACATGGTGTTGTAAACCACCAATCTGTTTTAGTTATTATATGTGAGTATAATTTATCTAAAAATGGCATTCCTAAAAACATATCTTTTGATATTAATTCATAATTATAGATTTCTTTTATTGTTATTATTTTATTCCATATCTGTATTTTTACATTTTTAGCTTTATATGTAATTAAGCTTCCTTCATTATTAAATTTTTTGACTACTATTGGTGTTTTAAATTTATCCTATTTACTTTTTGGTAAACAGTTGTATCTACATAAGTTTGCTTCTGTTCCTGTATCTATCATAGGTGTATAATACCTATTATAATATCCTTCTACTGTTATTTTTACAAGTACATATATTTTTATATCATGTTAAAGTTCTTTTTATGAATAATTTTTCTTTATTATATGTTATAGATAATTGTGTATGTTCTATATTGTATGGTTTTACTTGTTCTAACCATTTTATTCCTAATATTATGTCTGTTTTTTTGCATCTCTTCCTTTATTTCAAATTCTATTTTTATTTTTCTGACTCCTATTATTATTTCTTTTTCTGTCTTATCTTTAATGTTTATTAGACTCCTTGGTAGATCTGGGCATATATCACTATTAGATTTTATTTCTTCATTTTTTACTAGATATTTTGCTATATAATTTTCTTCTTGTCCTGTGTTTAAGAGTATTAAATATTCTTTTTCATTTATTGTTCTTGTTATATAATATTGATTTAAATTAACTGTTGAAGTTGTTTCATAACTTGTTCTTTTTAATGAGCTTGATGATTCTGTTTTTTCATGAGTTATTCTTTTTGTTGTACTTGTTCTATCATTTATTATTTCTAAAGCTTCTTCTATATTTATGTCTTTGTAACTATAATCATTATTATCAATTGTTTTTACAAATTGTTCAAAAGGACTTTCTATTTGTATTTTATTAATTTTATTTTTTCCTGTTATTTTATGTTTTGTTATTAATACATATAGATTTTTACATCTTGCTTTAAATATTTTACTTCCTGGGGTTAGTTCTATTCCTGATATTTTCTAATATAATATAATGATTTATCTATATTTTTATCTGTAATTGCTACTGAATAATTCGCACTTATTATAAATTAATTTTTTTAGTATATTAAATTTCCTTTATGGCTGTTATTATACTTTTTTTATAGATTTTATAATTCTATCATCTGCTGAATATAATTATATTGGTGTATCTATTCCTTCTCTAAAACATGCTTTTATTAATATCTCTGTTCCTCCAAGGTATACATCTTTTATTGGGTCTTTACTTTTTATATCGTTTATTTCTTTATTAATTATTTTTTTTTGTTATTAGTGGTATACTAGCTCTTCCTTTTGCATATCTATAGTCTATTACATGTTCTTTTTGGTTTACTACGTAGTATTCTTCCTTTTTTCTACTAAATATATTTTTTATTGTTGGTATTTTAAATATTTTTTCTACACTTAAGTTGAACTCTTTTCCTTTTATTTCGTCAAATATATTACTGTCAAATATTATTTTTTGATCTGTTCCTTCTTCATTTAAATATTATTCCTTTGTTGTTATTTTTATATCTTCTTCAGTTATTTGGTTCATTATTATATCTTCTTCAGTCATTTGATTCATCTAATCTACTGTCTATTTCATTATCTGTTTCATTTTTTGAAATTTCATATATACTATCTTCACTTTCTAATTTATAATCTATATAATCTATCTGCATATATTCTGTATTTTCTATTTTTATTTCTGATATTTTGTTTATTCTTTGGGTTTTTGGTAATTTACAATCTCTAGCTAAATGTACTAGTTTTCCACAATTATAACAAGTACATTCTTTTATAGATTTCTTTTTTCTATATGGTCTTTTATGTTTATAATTTTTTTACATAATATCTTTTTCTTGGTTTCTTATATTTATATTTTGATTTTTTGTATTTCTTATATTTCTTATGTCTTTTTCTTTTCTTATAATATCTTTCTTCACATCCAAATTGAGGTGCTATTTTATCTTTGCAACGTGCTAAATTTCTTATTAATGTTTTTCCATTTTTATTTCTTCTCTATATTTTTCACATAGATTTCTATACTATTGTTGTAAAAAATTTATTCTTGCTCCTAGGGTATCTACTATTTTTGCTTCATCCCAACTCTATATTATTTTTGAACTAAATGGTTCAGGTAATTTACTAAAATATAATTTTTTTATTTCTTTACTTTCTTCTACATTATATGTTCCTTTATAATAATATTCCTTAAATGCGCACGTATACTCATCTATATAGAACATATTACATATTGCTAATTTTAACATTAAATTCCTATTCGTATCTTTCTCTTTATTTTGCTCTTCTTATTCTGTTGTTATACTACTAAATTCTTCTCTTATAGCTATTTCATATTTTTTCAATATTTCTGTTGGTAGTATTTTAGTAGGTATTGATGTTCCTTCTGTTTTATTATTAGATCTTAGTACTTTTTTACTTGCTTTGGCTGGGTTTAAAAACCATAATTTTACTGTTCCTATTTATCTCTTTTCTATATATTCTGGTGTATTTGTTGTATCTATTTTATTATTTAATAATTATTTTGACATGTACCCTACCCATAGTTTTATTGTTTTATTTGTGTCTATTACACTGTCTAAATCTAAAAAGTTGTAATTAATTATTTGTTTTGGTGTCCATTTATTATATTTATTCTTTGGATTATATCTTTTAAACTTATTTTTGTAATTATAGGTTGATTTTCATATTTCTGATGTACTAGGTATTATATTTTTATCTAGAGTATTTACTTCTGTATTTATTAGTTCTAGATTTTCTTTATTAATTACTTCTTGTTTTTCATTAATTTCTAGTTTTCCTATGTTTTCTAGAATTTCTGTATATGTTTCACTATCTTTCGAATCATAATTATCTGTTTCTTCAGCATCTATTGCATTTATTTCTAATTCACTGATTTCTGATTCTTTATTTTTTATTTCTAATTTTTCTTTAGATTGATTTATCCCAATTAATAATTTTTGTTCTTTATCTTTTTATTCTTTTTTCTTTCTGTCTTTTTTCATACAAATCTTTTAGCATTTGTAGTTCTTTTTCTAATTCAGCAATCCTACTATTTTTAGTTTCTTCTATTTTTCGTATTTCTTCTGTGGTTTGTTGTTTTTTATTTTATCTATTTCTTTTTTTCTGTCTATCTCTTCGTTTTCTCTTTCTACTCTTACCATGGCTGCCAACTTATCTTCTAATTTTAATTCTTCTTTTTCTAATATTAAATATAAATGTTCACCTATTTTCTTATATCTTATTCCTAAATTAGAGAATACTATTTTTATTATTAATCCTTCGTGATTTTCATACATTTTTTCATCTATTATAAATTCTTCTTTGTTCATTTTATTTAAATGTATATAGGTTATGTTGATATATATATTCTAGACTATCTATTGTTGATTCTAAATTTGATATTTCTTCTTTTTGTGCATTTATTGAATTTTTACTAACCCCAGCAATTATGTTATACTGTAGTCTTTCTATTCTTATTTTAAATTCTTTACGTTTTTCAGATATTATTTATTTTAATTCTTTATGTTGTTGTGGTTTTGGTACGTTATTCATCTAAACAAATATTATAAATATTGTTTTGGTGAATATCTAAATTTAATTGTTTCATAATTAATAAATTAATCATATAAATCCAATTATATACTACTTCCGTAACTTTATTTGGCATAGGCTTTGATACCATTTGAATTATGTTGAAATATCACTTTTGTTGTTGTTCGTGGTTGAAAGTTGAAATATCACTTTTGTTGTTGTTAGTTGTTGAAAGTTGAAATATCACTTTTGTTGTTGTTAATTGTTGAAAGTTGAAATATAATTTCTAACTCTAAAATAAGTTGGTGCATTATGTTGTTTTTAGCTTCATGGCCAAAGTTTTGTGAATTGTTTATTGTGTGTATGCAAAATATCGAGATATGATAAAAAAAATAATATATGTCTTTTTTTGATGATAAAAGTTTTGTGAATTGTTTATCTATTTTTTTCAAGACAAAAAATAGTATACTCACTGGTCTTCATACATAAAAGTTAATGTGTTTGATGATCTCAAATAGAGATGGACCAAAGAGCATTTCATAATATTTCAGAAATCTCCATTTGCTCATTTTTTGAATATGCATTATTTGAAAATTCAACCCAAGTTTTTTCATAGTCTATTACTTGCAGAAACCGATAATAATAGGGATGGTTTATTCATCTTCGGTATCAATGGTAAAGAACTGTATTTTGAAAAGAGAGAATTTTGTATAGTTAGTGGGTTGAAATGCTTTAAGAAATCTGATTTTATTTTCGATCCTTAAGGAAAAAATAAATTAATGAATAGATATTATCCGGGTATGGATAAGGTCATGAGGTATGTTGTTTATGATGATTTTGTTAACAAGAAAATTGCTTTTCGAGATGAACATTTGTATGAAATTGAATTATTATACTTCGTAAGTCGATTTCTTCAATCTGAGTTACCAAGAAAGTTCATTAAGAAGGTTGATTTTGATTTGGTAGAATCAGTTAATTATTTGAAGTATGATTGGGGAGGTGAGTGTTTTCAAGTCTTGAAAAAAGCATGTAGTCATAAGATGAAAACAAATCCATCGTCTTTTACTTTTCGAGGATTTCATCTTGTGCTTCAAATCTGGTTCTATGAGTGTTGTTTGGACATTGATATTGTGTTGCTAATCGGGTTGGATACGAAACTCCTCGAATTTTAAATTGGGAGTCATCTGAAGAACTCATTTGTTATGACTATCTTCAGAGTACAATATTCAAGTGGTACAACAATGAGGTAATGAACATATTCTAACTATATTTTTTGATTAATTATTTTATGTAACAGCTTTTTTCCTTCATATTTTATATGTATATTATTGGTATGCAGTAACTCATTCTAGGCATACCAGTGTTTAATCTTATATCTAACTTTTTGTTGAAACTTTAGTATGTATTTAGAGACATTGTGTTTACCGATGAAGAGGAGGTGAAATTCAATCTTGGAGCTATTCATCAGGACATCTTAGGTCATGAACATCGTAATAATTCAGACCATTTTGTACCACCCATAACTAAAGATGCATTCATTGTCTTAAAGAATGAAATAGCCAATATATGTTTCTACTTTAATCTTCAAGATTCAGTATTGTTTTGAAAATATTTAATAACCATGTGGTTGATGTTTTTTGTATGTCTATGTGCGGGTCCGTCGTGATATGTTGTTATTTCAGGAGAAGGTTTGTTTTGAATTATATGTAAAACTTATAATGCACATCATCCTTACAGTATAACATATTTGTGTATTCATTTTGTAGGGTTATATTACTCAGTTGTACTATTAACTAAGTACTTTATATTTATGTATGTGCAGGTTTTCAAAGAAATGATAGAATATCAGAAGAAGGTATGTTTAATCTATAATTTTATAATTTCATTATTAATCTGAATTAGTTTTTGATATATCTTTTCATTTTTTTATTTTTCAGGTTGATAGTCAATTCAATGGGATAAGGGAGTTTGTTGATGAATCTGTGAAGTTGATATTGAATGAATTAAGATCGGTTAAACAACAGTCATTTGAATTTGTTGAAAAAAAGGTTTAGTTTTTATTACATTGAACTATCATATATTTGTTATCATTTTTCTCATTATTAACTATTATTAAAACACTATACCTTTTCTAAGAATGTGGACGTTGGTTTACAAACACCAAGAGCAAGCAAAAAGCAAAATGAAGTCCTTGTTGATCCTGTCATTGAAAAATATTCTTTTGGTGATGATGTTTTTGTCCGATTGAATAGTATTATTTCTATACTTTTATATTTAATTTTATTTCGATAATAACAAGATTGTACATTATTGAAAACCACTTCATGAGTTCTCATGTTTCATTCACAGTTTCTAACAATCAAGTTGTGAATAATTTTGTCAATGATCAGTCACCGTTGAATGATATACCCTTCTTTACTAAGTCTCAATTTGTTGCTCTTGAACCAACATTTAGTGTATTGAAAACACCAAAAAATAAAGTTCATATTGCATTGCCTATCATGTTTGACAAATCTCTAGTAGAGGTGTATAACCAATTTGACACAAGCTCTCAAAGATGTCCATTGTACTTCAAGAGCAAGCATTCATTTGAGAATTATATTGGGTTTGAGACTCCAGATTTTTTGATCCAGTAGTTCACTGACTGATGTTACCCAGATTCGAAGTCAAGATGAAATAGGTGTGATTTCTGAATTTCAAATTATTTTTATTAATGGTTCAATAAAAAAATATTTATTACCTTTTAAAAATGTATGTAGGAGTGCTGCAAAAACTGCTTTACATAACAACATAGTTTCTGAATTTGTATTAGCTGATAAAAATTAGAGATAAAGATTGGTTCCACACTTTGATTCATACTGGACGACCATGAAATGCTGAGGTATATTTTCTGTATTTTATTTAGTATTGAATTATTTCTTGAAGTTTATTTGTATGTAGATTGTATGTTTCTATGTATATCATTACAAACATATTTAATGGGAATAGAGATGATTTCTGTGTATGCCAGTGTGTTTGAAAACAAGTTGTGTTGGTTGTAAATAACATCGGTGTTTGAATTATATGTGTTGGTCACCATTTGCTATAAGAATACCAAATAACTTTTGTGCGCCATTTCTAAAGTAAAAAAGAACACCCATTAGTCATGACTGATATTATGTTGAATTCCTAGGGATCGATCAACCATTTGAGCGACATGTATTTTGCCTGTAGAGTGAAAATAAGTGTAATGTGGAGTTTCTATCTGGCATTCAGAACATGAGTTTAACCTTGATAATTATACAGTTTCTTGAGATGAAGTTTTTTCTGATACTTCTCAATTTAGTAGACTGAATGGTACTGATTATCTGCGTAAGTATAGCTTCTATCTGCGTATGTTATATATATATATATATTCCATAGTTTCTATCTGTGTAAGTATAGACTGAATGGTACTGATTATCTGCGTAAGTATAGCTTCTTTCAGTTTGTTTAATTATTTCCCTTAGTTATTCGCACTACTCATTGCAACTTATCATCTCAAATAAATCCAGAATTACTTCTTACTTTCTATTAAATTTTTTAGCCATGATAACGATAATTGTTTGTATCCATTCTTCTAATCATCAAAAGATGCTATATTACCTGACTTATAAAGGAATCATGCCAAATATTATCAGATACACTAGACACACTTACATGATTGTAGAGACTACACTCCGTTATCCTTGACTGTCATTTTGAGTGAGTGAAACAAAAGAAAAAATAGGAACCTCAATGGCTACTATGAGGTAGATTCACACCAAAAACTAAGGAAAGGATTTGGTAGGCCTGGGTAGTCATAGGTGTATTCTTATAGCTGTTTATCGAATCTTTAAAAAATGTTACCAAGTGTACCAGATCTTTGAAAAGTTATTTCTTTTTTGAGGATTCAATACAGGTATGGCGACACCAAAATTTTTAGAGGATCCAAGCAACATAGCTTCTAGGTTTAAACCAAGACTGTTTGGATTATTTTTTTTGCTTTCTATGTACTGTGTTTTCTGTATTTTCTTTGGTATTGAATTATTTATTGAGGTTTATTTGTATGTACATAGTATGATTCTGTATATGTTATTAGAAACATGTTTAATTAAAACAGAGATGATTTTTATGTATGACACTGTATAAAAACAAGATGTGTTGGGTGTAAATAACATCTGTGTTCGAATTATATGTGTTGTTTCAATTATATGTTTTGGTCACTAATTGCTATAAGAATACCCAATAACTTTTGTCTGTCATTTATGAAGCAAAAAAACACTCATTAGTCATGAATGATATCATAAAACCGATGTGAGATTACATATAGCTAATCAGTAAGGACTACATAGTCCCTAAAAACATTAAAAAGTAGATTTATATAAAAGGCATACTTGTGTTAGTTGTAAATAACATCTGTATTTTTTATATGTGTTGTTTGAATTATATGTGTTAGTCACCAATTGGCTTACATTAAGATTGAAACTAAACATAACTTATGCAGAACTAAATTAGAATTGAGAGTATGTTGTGCAGTTTTGTTGTTTATGTGTTTACTTTATTCTAATATAATTTTTATTTAATCAGCATGTGGATGTGATAATGTATTATTTGAGGAAAAATTCGAAGTGCAATGTGATGAAGTCGATTACATACGCTATGAAGTCGATTGCATACGTTACTACTGATGTCTTCTTTGTTAAATGGATACGTTTAATTCAGTAATAATGGTTGAGTTTGAATGAATACATAAGTTGTATCACTGTTGAACACCATGTTAGCCAGTACATTAGGGGTTACAAAATGCCTGTCAATGTTTTCTGGGATTCTACTCATAATATTATCATTTCTGTGAATATTAGTGAGTCATTTCATTGGATATTGGTTGCTTTTTAAATTAGACATAGGTGTCTATATGTTTATGATTCAATGATGGGAGGTGTTGTGCATTCAAAGAATGTTTTAGATCACGTTCGATATCTTTATACCATGATACCTATGTTTTTAGTTGCCACTGATTTTTACGAAAAATGTTCAGATATTGAGTGGAATCGTGAAGCTTCATACATTGATAATTCCATGAATGAACCTTTGGAGTATGTCATTGTGAAGTATGCACCCCAACATGGACCTCAATCTAAGTATGTTACAATTAAATTGTGTTTTTATTTATTTATGTTAATATATATGTTACTTTATCAATGATTTTTCTGATTTTTAATTTTTCAGTGATTGTTGTATGTTTGTATGTGCCTTTGCTAAGTTCGTTAGTCATGGAGTATTTGATATATCCAATAAACTATTTGGTGCTTTCAACCATCGATTCAGATATGGTGCATAACTAGGGGATTATGCCAGATGGAAGTAGAATGATAGAGCAATCAGTCAAAGTGAGACAACTAGAAATATTACTAGCGAGCATGTTGGTTTCAAAAGATCCAGTAAAGCATTTTTGAAGGTTCAAGAACACGATAATACCAGTCAGAAAACAAGATTGCAGCAGACGTTCTTGCTTTGTTCTTGTGTTTTTTACGGATGTTTTGTTATTTGAAACTAGTAGGTTATTTTCTAATAGTTTCAAGGATACCCGTAATATTTTTTTATTGCTCTATATTGATTTTTGGTTCTGTTTGGTTGAACATTATTGATGTGATGAAGTAAAAGCAACAGTGTTTTTAATTGGGAAAGTTCTTGTAACACCCCACATTTTCGAACTAGAAATCGAACTACTGTTCCTACATGTGAAATCTCTAATAGAAATTATTTTCAAGTGAGAATAAGTGTCATGATCTTTATCCTTGTGTTTGATGTGCTTTAGAGGTGAAAAATCATCATAGGAATCACTTAGAGCGAAGTTGAGTTAAGAACCTTTGATTCGACCAAATCTTTGTATTTGATTTTATAAGGGTATACTTTGAACATGTATAACTTTTTATACAAGTATAATTTTACAGCTCAAGACCCACCAAATTATAGATAATTGAGTCAGCTTTCCAATTATACCAATTTTGCCTTAATCCCGATACCCGAGCAAAAAGTTATGATTATTTTCGTCAGAACCAATAGCTGCTTGAGATAAGCATACGATGCACACTCCATTTCAGATCTCTAGAGCATGCGTCATACGCTCCATTTCACCCTTTATTTTCTAGCTTCTAACTCCGCACAATTGGAGGCAATTAGGTCATTTATCTCACCCCAAAATCGTCCAAAAAGACAAGATTTAAACCCCTAAAGAGCATTTGTTACCTCATTAGTCTCTCTTTCCCTTCAAGAAAACCCTAAGCCTCCAAAGATCAAGAATCAAGCTCCTAAGTCAAGAATTCCAAGAAATGAGTTAAGATTCGAGTTCTATTATTCTAACTAGGTAATCTAAGGTACGCGGGGTTTTCCTAAAACTACATGGGCATGGTGAAATAGTTTTAATGATATTTGAATATTGATAGACCATGAAATTACAAAAGGGTTTTGAGTTTTTCATTAACAATTATGCTTGGTGAACCCTTCTTGATAATAATGTTTTGATCTTGAGGCCTTTCCCTTTAAATTGATTGTTACTTATATATATATATATATGTGTATGTGTGTGTGTGTATGTATTTGATATTTGAAGTTTGAATTGAGAGAATGAATATTTTTACTCCCTCTCTAGTTATAATCCTTTGGTTTTTACATGTTACGAATTGATAAAATTCACTTTTGAAGCATGAGATAAATGTTTCTTAGCTATTGCTAAATGATTTGATATTGATTATGAATTGAAGAGAGGGTGTTTTACTTGTTGTTAAATGTTAAATATGTTTACTAAAAGAATTGCATGATTTACTACAAATAAGTGACCACCATATGTTTATGGATTGAAAGATAGAATCTGTGCATAAGTTTTCATGAATGTTGAAATACAAATCCTCTTGTACTGTTTGAATGACTTGGTGGTCCAAATATTATGTTTTGAATAAAAAAATTGAAACATGATATTGTATGGCTTAGATATACGACTTGCAAGTCTTGGCATAACTATACCAAACAGATGAATGCCATAGCAGATTCAGAACAAACTAAAATATAGATTTTATTCAGATTTTCAGATGTTGAATTTATAAAGATGCATGTTTAGAAAAGGTTAAAAATGATCTTAAAGAGAGTTAGATGGTTACTAGAAGAAAGTACGAGTTGAAAGACTCTATGCTAGAAACCGTGATTTGCCGATACAAAATTATGGTACCCTGCTTTGTGATCTTGTGTACCTTGATTCATGTCTTCCCAATTTGGGACTATGGTTAGGAGACCCTCTTTGTAATCTTGTGAGCTATCATGACATGTTGATTTGATTGGAAATTTTGGCACCCTACTATGTGATCTAGCGTGTTCCCCTTATAGATGCTCCAATCCTTGTGGCAAACTTGGATTGGAGGCTTGGCCACCGAGTCAAGGGTGGATTCCATATAACCTGTGGAATTACAGATTGTAGGGTGTACCATCAAACTCAGAAGTAACTTAAAGAGTAGTTCATGATTTCACAAAAATGTTTCAAAGTCTTTAAAGTATGCCCATGTGTTTTCATATATCATATGTAAAATATTTTATGAATTGCTCTCACTTATGTTATATATAAATACATTATTTTTGATTGCTCTGTGTACCAGTACATATGTATTGATCCCCTATATCTCAGAATCTAAGGCACATTCCTGCGTTTCTGTTCAGCAGTAGACCTGTGTGTGTCAGAAATTGCAAATGGTGTGCCTTCTCTATTCTGGAAGGCCTGATTTTCAGATTTCTTTGTTCTTTTTGCTTTATGGTCTACTAGGGGCCTTGTCCCAGTTTTTAGACAAATATTGGTTTTCATATTATTAGAGATTTCGCAGACTAGTGTCATGTAGTTTGAATATTGAGTACTTACTTTCGAATTTTCTAGTTACTTATGAGATTGACCATGTTTCCTTTATGTTATCTTTTCACAGTTCTATAAATTGTATGATCGTAGTGCATGATTTCCAAATAGAGAAGGGCGCCCGGGCCTTCATGGTTTGGGATGCTCGTCGCGGGTAGGGCCTCGGCTCGGGTTGTGACAGTTCATGTGCTTGTATTAGTTCTTGTATATTATATCATTTTCAACCCGATTTGATACTGACATTTGTTACATTTAGCTGTTATACATGGTGTTTGTTGGTTTTATTCAATAATTCAATAGAAAAAAAAATTCGTTGAGTATTGTTTGTTATTGGTATTACATTCACTAGTGATTCTGCATCTGAGCCATAACATTTCAATTCCTTCATACCAAGTTGCAACTACTGCACATTATTGTGCATTTTTGGAGTAGGATGTTATTTTTTGATTTGCAATATTGTATACGTGCTCAGCTGCTAAGTAACTAACTTTAGTAATTATTTTTGAAGTTATGGTGTACTATCAGCCAGTTGATTTGAACTTCTTAAGTATCTATGTTGTACCTTCAATGTCTTTTTAATGATTTCATATGATACTTGATTAGGTATATTCAAGATGCAACTCCAAGATGGTTTTAAACACACATGACACCATTATAATCCAACATAATACATTATAAAGATAATACACCATTATAGGCAAACATAATACATGATAAAGATATTTTATTCAATATTTTCTGGCATAACCAGTGAAAAAGAAATTCACTAACTCTCAAGAATTTGATTATTTAACATCAATAAAAATAAATATTCATAAACACAAATTACTTAAAATAGCACAAATCTTAACACTAAAATTTATTGATCATAAATATTTTCTTTAAATATTAACATCAAAATAAAGTAAGAAACACAGATTCGCTCTTAAGCAGGTGATGTATGTTTGTGACAAGTCTTTTTATTGTGCCTCTCATGATGACAGCTACGACATGTAACCTTTGAACGTTTACACTTGTCTTCATTTGGTACTTTCCATCTTTCATAACATGGTCTTTCGGGAGGTCATTTTGAATCAGGTGGCAATACAACTTCATCCAACACTTCACGTAGTATTTCTAACGTACTTTCACAAGGAAGAGGTTCAATTGGTATGGCATGAGCATCTCTAAAATTTTTGTTGTTGTAGTATGGTGAGCAATAGTTCTTGCTATGTTGGTTTCTATACGTAATAGTAGCCATAGCATGAGAGCATCGTATTTCGTCCAATTGAAATTCTCCATAGGTGCATTTTTTGCTTCGCAAATAAATAATGAATCTTTTTGCTCTGTTACTTATAGTATGTAGGAATTCATTTGATGCTTTTACCTACATTCAGAAGCAACTTTAATACACAAACCAATTCAATTAACATAAAATTTAAATCATGAATGAAGTAATGGATAAAGGACCTACTATCATTCTCTGAGAAAGCAAATGATTATTTGCCAAAACATCATTATATTTGACTGTCAACTCTGTTAACGTGTTTGTTGCCTCTCATGCTATTTTGCATTCCATGATTCAACCATTAACCTCATAAAATTCATTGTTGAAATCACAGGTCATCTTCTAGATATTCTGTTGGTGTTGCTGATGGATTTTGCTATGTTTGATGTCATCGTCCAAGTCCGTTTGATAGTAGAATGAACCCTTGCCCATTTGTGGTAGCAAATTTTGAATAAATACACTCTAACTCTCTTATCTATTTGGTTCACCCTTCCCATTAACTTTTCAAATTGTTGTATAGTATATGCCTTTGCCTTTGCAAAAAAAAGTTTATGCAATTTTTTAAGATTCTTATAAAAGTTTACCTTTATGTTGCATCACAAATGCCAAATGCAAGCATGATGTAACAGATTGAGATATACTACTGATGTTGCCTTCCAAATGCTCTCATTTCTATCAGACATTATACACATACCTTCCCTTTTACCAAACACGATCTTAAATTTATCAAAAAATCAACTCCAAGATGCGATATTTTTTGAATCAACCACAACATAAGCAAGGGGTAGTATATGACCTACATTCATGACATACTTCATATAATATACTGGTTGATTACTATTTAACATAACAAACAAAATACATACATAAGACATATCAATATTATACAACGCATTATAATACTAATATGATTTTCTTTTAAAAAAAATATTAAAAAAGTAAGCATTACCTCCTGAATCCAACGTGCTCGCAGTCAACATAGTTCCAGCATAAATTGATTTTAGAGCTGCCCCATTGACTACAACAATTGGCCTTCAATATTCTAATCCCCGAATGGAAATGTCCAATGCAACAAAAGAATAAAAGAATCTATGTTTCTTCAGTTTTCTCCCAACTGACAATAGATCCAGGATAATGTTTTTCCAAGATATATAAATAACCTGGTATCTTTTGAGATGATTTGGTAGGATCATCGCATAAAATATTAGCTACTTTGGCATTTGTACACCATGCCTGATGATAATTTAGTGAAATCCCATGCTCCCTCATCATGTTAGAAACAACATCATTGGGAGTGTATATTCTTTTGGTGTCAACATAATTACCTAAAATCAGTCCAGCTAGCAATTTTGTCATCCCTTGATGCCTTGAATAAATGTGATCTTTTATTGAGCATATATGAATGTCAGAATACTTTCTTATCTTAAAAATCTTTGATTTGTTAATTCTAAAAGAACGAAGAAACCAACTGCAGTCCTCCACCACACAAACCAAATAGTAGTTGTTTAAATTTTTTAAAAAATATTTTCTATTTAATACACAAAAAATAGATATTCGATTTACATTCAACTATTATATCCAATTTAATACACACAAAAAAATCAAATTGTTACCTGCTTGCGCTTGACCTTTCAGTTCAATACGAGAACTATTTCACAAATGCGTGCAACTCCATAACATTAGCCAGTGTTTGTTTATCCTTGTAATTTTGTTTTATAGATATTTTGATATTCGTTATATCACAAATTATATCCACACGTTCTTCTTCTACTTCTTCAAAATCTAGACTTAACTCGATCAATCGAACACAATCTTTTGAAAATAGCTTTCTCCGTTCTGAATTTTTTTCGTTGCAACTCTGTTGTCCAACACAAACAATTTCTCCTTCAGTTTGGTGAATTAAATCATCCGATATATCCATAGTTGTAACGTACAATGAATATTTTAAGAAAAAATCAGCAATCATTTTCTTCTGTTCTAGATAGACCTTCACACTTGTGTTATTATGTATGACCATAGTTGGACATCTATCACTTATTATGTATCTTATTTCAAGTTTATTTGAAGTTGTGTCTATCATCAGCTCTGTTGCAATCGCTTCCATTAATCCTTTGTAATTTGTAGTTGCATCATATATAATCTCATCAATACCATAGTCCCTCAGTATTCCTAATTAAACAATAATTTTACTTTTCATGGAATTGATAAATATACACAAACTCAAATCATCATCATCATATTATACAAAATTCAAGAATGTAACATCAGAGAATTGAATAAGCACAAAAAAATTTCTTTAAATTCGTTTTGAATGCAAAATATTCATTTTCATAAAAAAGTTTAACATACCTGACGAATTCCATCTCCCTCCATGACGTATCATGATTGAATGCATATCAAAATTCATATCTGATATCAAAATAAATACTTATTTTTTCTTTTCATTCAAATAATAATCCTCAGCAATTTGTTAGAAGAAGCCAAAATTAGGTTTAGAAGTTTACTGCCATAATTTAATCATGTACAAAGAGGAAGATAGTGTATGAAATAGAAACTCTTAATGCAAGCATTAAAATAGGAGAAAATATAAACGGTTAGAGGGATTTGGGAGAGGATTAATATCAATAATTAAGGTTAACTTGTAATGACCCTCCTGGTCATTTGTGAAATTTTTCTCATCTTCTCTATTTAGCATTCTTCGTAGTTTTTATACGTGGATTATGACTCACTGGATGAGTAGCACCAATTTTATAGGTGTTCAAAAACGATTTAAGTCATTAATCAGGTCCTTGAGTTTTGAGAAAATTAAGCTTGATCATGATCAACCTTCGATCAAGATGACCCTGGATTATTGTTATTATGTGATTTTATAATATCATCTTAATATTAACTAAGTGGTTGGGTAATGGTTTGATTTAGATGGTTCTCTCTCACGAAGATTAGTATGGGTGTCACTCATGGCCATTTAGGTCATGACAAAGTTGGTATCAGAGCCCTAGGTTCGTCGATCTCGTCGTACAAGAATATGTCTAGTAGAGTCTTGCAGAACGGTACAGACACGTCTGTACTTTTCTTTGAGAGGCTATAAGACACTAGAAAAATTCAAATTCTTCTTTATTACGTGTTATTACTTGATTTTGATTGGTATCTGGCGATTCCAATTGGTATCTGACTTCTTTTATTCTTATTCTTAAAGATGGGTGCAGTTGAGAGGTATGGTGTAGAACTGGTTACCTTTCAATTTCAAAAGAATGCCTGCAGAGGAGGTGGTTTTAATGGTTCTTATTCTAAGGGTCTGAGTATATTATGGGTGCGGTGGAGTGAGTCATATTAGGAGGTTTTTTCCTAATTTGAGGCATTATGGTTAATTTGTCTAGCAGCAGGCTCCTCGAGCTCTAGTTCTAGCAGGTAGGGGAGGTGGTGGTAATGGTAGAGGTCATACACAGAGTAGTCGTGGTGATCATCAGGTAGGTAGGGGTGGTAATCAACCTCATCAAGGTAGTTCTTAGATTGATAAATATGATGCTCAAATTGGTGGTAGGGCCCATATCTATGTTTTTCCAGGCAGGCCCAAGCCAGAGGTATCAAACGTTGTCATTATAGGTACTATTCTTGTCTGCGATTGGATGGCCATTGTATTATTTGATCTTGGTTCATCCTTCTCATATGTGTTTGTCAATTTTGTTGTAAGTTTGGACATGGTGTAAGATTTACTTGACTTTTTAATTCACGTGTCTACTCCTATGGGTGATTCTGTTATTGTTGATAGGGTTTATCATCCCTGTTGTATTATGTTATGTTTATAGGGTATCAAACTTAGGCAGATTTAGTGATTCTAGACATAGTAGATATTGATATAATTTTGGGTATGAGTTGGTTGTCTCCGTATCATGATATATTAGACTGTCATGCTAAGACAGTGATTTGGTTTATGCTGGGAGTGAATAGACTTGAGTGGGAGGGTGATTATAGTCCTTCTCCAATGAAACTTATTTTCTTTCTGCGTGTAAGGAGGCTAATTTAGAAAGGTTGTTTGGCCTTCCTAGCACATCTTTGGGACACTTCTGTAGAGGTCCCATCTATTGAGACAGTTTCTGTGGTATGTGAGTTCCAAGAGGATTTTCCTGAGGGTTTTCCTGGTATGCCACCAAGCTGTGACATTGATTTCTGTATTGATCTAGAGCCAAGTACTCGACCTATTTCTATTTCTCCCTATAGGATGGCTCCGGCTGAGTTGAGGGGGTTAAAGGCTTAGTTACAAGATTTGTTAAGTAAGGGTTTTATCCGTCCGACTGCCTCTCCATGGGGTGCTCCTGTCTTGTTTGTGGAGAAGAAGGATGGTAGTCTTCGTATGTGTATAGACTATAGGTAGTTGAACAAGTTATATTTCGTAATAAGTATACTTTGCCCCGTATCAATAATTATTTGACCAGTTGTAGGGTGCATCCATATTTTCTAAAATTGATTTGAGCTCCGGGTATCATCAACTTAAGATTCATCCTGACGATATTCCTAAGACTGCTTTTTGAACTCGGCATAGGCACTATGAGTTTCTTGTGATGTCTTTTGGGCTGACTAATGCCCCAACTGCTTTTATGAGTTTGATGACTGGGATATTTAAACCCTACTTGAATTCTTTAGTGATTGTCTTTATTGATGATATTCTGATTTATTCTAGAGTAAAAAGGAACATGAGAATAATCACTTAAGGATTGTTTTGGGTTTGTTAGAAGAGAAAGAGCTTGATGCAAAGTTTTCTAAGTGTGGGTTCTAGTAGGCTTCTGTCTATTTTTCTTCATAGAAGATGTGTGATATATGTTATGTGTGGATATGGATGTTAGGCTTGATTATGAATAGGATGAATAGGACTCGATTGTTGATGTTTGGAGTTTAGATGCGGGCTTGGGACCCGTGAAATGGCATATTTATACCCCTTTTGAATCCTATTGCTTTCCCTCCCTAGTTTAGATTAGTTGGTTGTTATGATGTAAACCTATGTTTGGGATGTGGTTTTAGCATTTGAAGCATGATTTGTATATTTAGCCTTATTGGGCTAGTGTGGTAGTCTTGAAACCGTAAGTTGGGAAGAGTTAACTTGAGTACCCTTGTTTCTAGTTGATGTTGTTATCTTAGGATTGAACATGGCTTACTTTATATCTAGAAGATGAACTAGATACCTTAGCCTAGTTTGGGGCATAGTGTGCCTAATTATGGAAATTGAGGATTAAAAGTAGGATTGTCTGGTCCACCCAGGCCTAAACTTATGGTAAGTCTCGTGGACTTAGTTGCGTATGTTAGACATAGATGAGGCTAGTAAACCTTAAAATAAGATTACTTTGTAACTTGATAACTTGTATTGATGTTCCTGAATCGTGGCTTTTGAGTTACAGTTATGATACTTCTTATGGAAGTAATATTGGGCATTTAGAGATAATATTCCTCTTGGATATGTTATGTCGCCTATAGAGATGCTATTTTCTCTTAGACTTGATGATTGGCCTATAAAAATGCTATTTCCTCTTAGATATGCAAATTGTCCTAGAGAGGTGATATCCCTCATAGTCATGATGTATGACCTATAGATGTAAGATATCCTATAGACGATTACATGTCTATCTATATTATGCCTCCAATATGTGAGATACCTCCTATATAGGAGATGTGTAGAGATATACTACGACTTATAAATATGATTATCGATATGAGTTCTGGATATGTATATGAACCTAAGGCCGTGATTATGATGTTGTGACTATTCTGGGTAAATTAATAGAACAAGGGTTGTGTTATGATGATGATTGAATAATCAAGAAGTGTTTATAAGTGTAAAGGATATGATTACAGTTTATGAATAGATATATGTTTGTATACACATCTCTCCGGTATGGGACAAAGGAAGATGTAGTATGTTGCTTACGACTTTATTGGTTGGATACTGGTGATGGCTAGAATCTAATGTATTAGTTAATGAATCTTGCTTTGTTGAAACGTGGTAGCTAGCGATGGTTAATGCGTGACTTATGGTAAGGTCAAGTCTAGTATAGGTGAAGGTTAGTTGTTATTGATGACTAAGTTTGTGATATCGATTAGTCGATAAATAAGGAGTTGTGTGTTAATGAGGCTAGATAATAAGAGATGTTGGTAATAAGAGGTGACTAGTTAATAACTTTGAAATAGTTGCTAAATGGTTAACTAATGAATAGTTAAGCAAGAATTAGTTGGTAAGCGATGGTCAGATAATGAATGATGTCAGTTAATAAAAGATGGTTAGGTGACAAGTAGTAATGTGTTGTATAGTAATGATTAACGGATATAGGACGATTAGTTGATAATATTGAATGGTGGATAAATGGTGATTTTGGTCTGGTGTGTTGAACCTTGACTAGATGTTAGATGTTGGCTATTAAATAAATAGTGTTTAGTTGCTATCCCGTGAATAAGGATTATGTGACGGATAATGTTTAGGCTAATAACTAGAGGTTATATGATGACTAACGAACTAGTGATTCTATTATAATAAGTGTTGGTTAGCTAATAACGAGTAGTTGGGAAGTATTGACTAGATAGATATTCTATGGTGATATGACTATTTTTATGAGTATTTTAGTGTATGTTATTCGGTATGACTATTGTGATGATATTGATACTCGGCAAGTCTGGAGAATATATTTATGATATGTTGATACCCGACAAGGCCGAAGGATACTATTGATGATGTGGTGATATCCAGAAAGGCCAGAGGTTAATTACGATGATGATGGTACTGATGAGGACAGTTATGGTGAGTTGTGATATTGATTGTGTACTTTGCATTCATTCCTGCATGTGCATCACCTATCACCAGTAAGCCTATATTTATCAACCGGTATAGGAAGGTTGCATATATATAGGTGAATAATATGTCTTTTGTTGTTGTATGCTGATTGAACCTTTCGAGTATGGGGTGGTGGGGGTACGCATAGGCTCCGCTAGGTATTTGGTTATCCGTAAGTTAAGGACTAAAGAGATTGCATCTGTGAAGGTCCAGTGGAAGAATCATTCTATTGAGGAGGCCACTTTGGGAGACCAAAGCAGACATGCGTAGCAAGTATCCACATCTTTTTGCTGATTTAGATAATTCCTTGTTTTCCCTTCTTGTCTTGAGTATGCCCGTTCAGGGACGAACGACTGTTTAATTGGTATCTGATGTAACGACCTTCTTAGTCGATTGTAAAAATTTTCTCATCTTCTTTATTTAGCATTCTTCGTAGTTTGTATACATGGATTATGACTCACCGGATGAGTAATACCAATTTTTGAGGTGTTCAAAAGTGATTTAAGTTATTAATCAGGTCCGTGAGTTTGGAGATAATTAATTTTGATCATGATCAACCTTCGATCAAGATGACCGTGGATTATTGTTATTATGTGATTTTATAATAATATCATCTTAATATTGACTAAGTGGTTGGGTAATGGTTCCATTTAGATGGTTCTCCCACACGAAGATTAGTGTGGGTGCTACTTATGATTATTTGGGTCGTGACAAAGTACTTTTAAGGAAAGAAAATTGTATATTAGTTGTATTAAATCTTTATTTTCATTTTCAGTAAATACTTTTTTGTATTTTTAAAAAAACAAAAAAAAAAAAATTTATCTACTTTTTTTTATATGGAAGTTGCTATAACTTGAAAACTTAAAAGTTTTGCTATAACTTGTAATAACCAATCTAATAAGTTTATATAGTTAATTTTTTCTTCTTTTATTACTCTTGTATATCCTAGGTAAATCTTTAGTATATATCTGTAATATCTTATATTTTATTTAGGAGTGTGTCTCATAAGTAGTTTGTACTTTATTTAGACTTTTAAGTCAGTTTTAGTATTAGAGTAGAATTAGGTTTATTTCGTCTCATCACTTATATAAATAAGATATTGTACCTCAATTTTATTTCAGTTTGAGTACATTTAATACAATCAATACAATTCAAGTTCAATTATTCAATTCAAATCATTCATTCAACTATTATTCATTCACATACATTCAATAAACATCAATTGTATTCAATTCATATATCATTTGTTTATTCAATTATTCAACTAGTTTAACCACACATGGAACATTTGATTATTTAAAATTAAATGATTTTATTTATTGCGGAAATTTTTAATAAAGTGTAAAAAGTTCAAATTACTTTTCAAATATACTTCACACTTTAATGGATCATCACTTTTGCGTTTGCAATGCAGTACCTCTTTCCCTTATTGCCAAATGCTAAGAGAAACACGTCGATTTGAACTATATTTGTAGTACGACTATTTTTCTTTTTTTCTATATTTAAAATTTCCCTTGTTTTTAAAGTCAAAACGTTACAAAATCATTGATTACATTCTTATTACATACTTATAACTTTAAAAAATTTGTTATTTTTTAAATTTTTCTTATTTTAATGGTTTTATATTTATTTCTAGATTTTTCAAATCTTTTTAAAATAAAATTTAGTTGATTTAGAATTTTTAAACTAATGAAAAAAGTATTAGTTGTTATTAATTCTGATGACTTCTAGTAAGTAAAATTTTTTTAAAATATATTTAATTAATTTTCAACTCTTAAATATTAGGAAAAAAAAAGTGAAAGGACGATTTTGTCTAAAAAAAACTTTAAATGAAGGATAAAAAGTTCAAACAACATTTCTAAGGCCCTTCACATTTCTAATATATTTCTTTTAATATATTATAGATTATACATATAAATATAGATTATAGATATAGATAGATTATACATATAAATTATAGATATAAATTATAGTAGATATAGATATGAATATAGATTACAGATTCAATCATTCATTCAAATTATTCAAAATACTCATTCAATTCCCTTTCAAATTTTCCACAATCTCTTTCAAACTTTTTTCAAATTCTAACATTGAAATCCCGAATCAAAACAGGATGTGTGATTAGTATGATCGAACTCCCTTAAGGCTAAATCCCAAGTGTGCTCCTTCCTATTTTTTTGCTTCCTCCTCCTTGCATTAAAGGGTGAGTAAAGAACATCATTATTAGGGGTGTGTTGGGGAGGGAGGAAAATATTTTTTAGAAATAACTTTTTTAATACTTTTATGTTTTGATTGATCAAAGATTTTTGAAAAATACTTTCTTTAAGAAAAAGGATGAATCTCCCAGATAATTAGAAATAGAAGTGCAGTCATATTCTTGTATACGGTTCCTTATAAATGAGGAAAATGAGTTCTCTAGTGAAAGTTAAAATAATTATTTTTTAAAAAAAGGCCCATCGAGACATTTCACATTGATTGTATCCTCTCACCCTCCAGCATATATCATCTTCCCTCACCCTCATGGCCTTCATCCCCGCCACTCTACCCTACTCATAATATTTGTATAGATTACGTACAAATACTTTTAAAAAAAAAAAAAATTAAAAAATCTTTACTTACCAAACACAAAAAATAAAAGTAAGAAATCATTCGCTATTTTTTTGAAAAATATTTTCCTCCCTATCGAACACACCCTCTATCTCTCCTTAAATATTGTTCTCATTTGTTCTTTCATTTTGTTATTGATTTTCATAATTGGCATTGCTTTTACTATGTTACTATATAGTGGAGGAGAGATAGAATATGAAGCATTTTAGATATAATGAGAGTATGAAGCTCAAAAAACAAAAGAAGAGAGGAAAAAAAAGAAATTAGTAGTTTATAGACTTGAAAGTCTACTAAAACATAATATTGTCATTTTTATTAATCATAAGTATATTGAATTATAATATCAATCAATTAATGTCTTAAGTCAATTATCATAAACTGAATTTGTACAAATATGACACTGTTTGTTTGGTCTATATTAACGATACTCTCTATGAATTTTATTTTTTCTATAGAGATGAAAATTGTGAAAGCGGCCACTAATGATTGTCAACAGTATAGTCAAACATTTCATGGAAGTTATTTAGGCCAAGAGGACGAATGTGAAAATAAGTGCACCCAGTTGGAGCATGCTCTTCGTGGAGACTGTGATTGAAATTTTTGGGGTTCCGCTTGCTTTTGCTACTTTTGTTGATCATGAAATAAATAAATAAATAAATAAATAAATAAATAAATAAATATATAAATAAATAAATAAATAAATAGCTACTTGTTTAAGACAAGTCGTCTATTATTATCGCTTTACGGGAGATGAAAGCTTGGATGAATAATTTTAGAAGAAAAAAATAAGTGCTACTTTTGGGGAAAAAATAAAGGTTATTGCTTTGTTGAGTTTCAAATTTCAAACTTCTTGATGTAAAATAAAGTGAATATATTGAATATTCAAGTTGTGAAATGACAATGAACAATAATTCTATGTGCTACTGCATTTTATTGTTCAGTTCTTCTTTATTTTATTTTTATATTTATACAGCCAAACCAAAAGCAAAAACAGGAGGGGAATTGGAGAATAACTTATTCAGTTTGTCTAAAATTATCTCCTATGTATTTTAAAAATAGTTATGATCATTTGTCATTCCTAAAATTTGAGATAAAACATCTTTAATGGTAATTGTTTTAAACACCGCAAATACCTTAATTATAAAAATTGACACAAAATATAAAAAATATTTTTTTTGGGTCAGATTTATCTTTGATGTTATATTTTAGGGTTAAATCTAAGGGATCTTTCAGATATAGCGGTACTTTGCTATAAAATTTCCCTTCCATAGCCACATTTTACATAATTATCATTTATAGTCGTTGTATTCACTTTTACTCAATGATCTGTATTCATAAAAACATAAATACATTATATATTTAGTCTCACCAAAAACACTATCATTATTTTTTTTGTTATGAAATATAAAGCAAATAAAGAAGAAGAGTAGAGAAAGAAGGGAGGAGACTTCTTTATTTCTCATGAGGATTCTTGAGGAGTTAATTACAATGAAGGAAACCCCATTATTTAGGAGAAAACTAACCTTGGGGTTTCTAACTTTTCCATAAATAGATATACACTATATATGGTAATATATTTATAACACTCCCCCTAGAATGTCTAATTGATAGATAATGTGCTTCATTAAAACCTTACTAGAAAAAAATCAATGGGAAAAAATCTAGTGAAGGAAAAAGAGTACACATCTCTAACAATATGCGTATAGGCTGCCCCATTAAAAACCTTACAAGGAAAACCCAATGGGACAAAACATCATAAGGGAAAAAGAGTACAACTCGTATTAACTCCCCTTAATGAGAACATACTTGAACCTTTGTATCCCGATCTTGTGAACCATCTTCTTGAAAGTTGAAATTGGAGGAGACTTGGTGAATAAATCAGTCATATTGTGACATGAACAAATTTGTTGCACGTTAATAACTTAATATCACCATTCTTTTGTAGCTCATGTATGTTGAAAAGTTTTGATAAAGTGTGCTTCATTCTATATCCTTTTATGAATCCTCCATTAAGATGTGCAATGCATGCTGCATTTTATCCATATAAAATTGTTATTATATTATCATATTTCAAACCACATTATTCTCGAGTGATATGTATCATAGACCTCAACCATACGCATTCTCCACTTATTTCATGAATAATTATTATCTCAGCATGATTCGATGAAATGGCTACGATAGACTGCTTTGTATATCTTCAAGATATGGCAGTATCACCACATATGAACACATAGCCTTTTTGAGACCAAACTTTATGTAAGTCAGATAAGTACCCAACATCAACATGACCAATAAGATCGGGACTGCAAACTTGCTAACAAATTAACTGAAAAAGGCTTTATCAGGCCTTGTAGTATTTGCAAGATACATTAGTGCATCAATTGCACTAAAATATGGTACTTCAAAATCAAGGAGTTCCTCATTCTTTTCTTGTGGTTAGAATGGAACCTTATTCAATTTTGCATGTTTCTCATTTAAGAAAATATTCTATTGCTTTTGAAAACACTCCAAGAGTTTCAATGATAGTTAAATCATTAAATTATCTCTTATGAGGATAGTAAAAAAAATTTCAGAAACTTTATATGCTTCATGCATTTTGAATCCTTTAGAAATTTTCATATGGATTTTTGTCAAGTGACAATATCCAACATGTCAAGTGCGACATCTTCAAGTGTCTGGACTGCAAATCAAATAAGTATTACGCTTACCAAAATACATCCTTTCAGGTCACTTGATAAATGTTTCTACGTCAGCATGCTTAAATAAACATAGAATTCGGATCCTCGTAATCTTTTACAATATTGCATCAATATTGTAACAAAGATATCATTGATGATATATCATTTCGTATCGGTTTACAGTATGATACAGTATTTTGAGATCTCATCACTTCATTATTTTCAGGTACCTAAACCTCTCATAAGGTTTCATGAAGTGTTATGCCGTAGGCTCTTCAAGAGCACATTGCCTTCTTATTATGATTATTTGTTCACTATCCTTTTTAAGGATTATTTAATTTGAAACCGATTGGTCTACCACGCTTCACGCATGCGTAGATTTTGTCCTTTATGAACACGAAATAGGAGCACTTGCAGCTTAGATATGAGATTAAATTTGAGTCAGTAAATGCTTTTGGCATATGACTTGAATTATCTTTTGAATGAGGATCTGATGATAATTCCTCATATATTTCTTAACTACTTATAATCTCCCTCTCATGTTAGGAAAACTAACATACATCCTCCTTCTTGTTTGAGGAATCCATCTTTGTGCATCATGGTATATTTATTTATTGTATACCGCACAACAAAACTATTAGATAGAACAGTTAGTTCCTGACCTTAAACCAATTGAGAGAGAAGAAATAATCATAATTTATTGGTCTAACGCATAAAAGTGCTATTGTATGCAACATATCATATTTAAGACTAACACATGAAGTTTTGTTCTCATTAGTAATGGTTTAATTATTTATTGAAGGCATTCAATACTAAACCAGCATTATTAAGATGAATTGTCTTGGTTCCACAATCTGAAAATTATGTTCTTAACTCAATTTTATCGAGCAAGCAATTTTATGAATGTCAAACTGTAGGTTGATAAGATACCCACATGTAATCATATTATATCGATGCATCTTAATAGGTCACATAACTGGTGAATGAGCTCATACTCACCGTTTATACTTTTCAGATTTTTAGGGATCAAATCTCAACATTAGTAAGTCCAACCAACTTGTCATGAGAACAAACAACATAAATAATTCTTAAAGAATCTTCTAGTTCTTCAATACATGTCTAATACTCAATATGCACATCTTCGAGATGTTACAATCGTTCATATCAACTTATGAACTCATTTATAGTAGTAAACACAAGCTTACCATGACATGTATTCTTTTTTTCTTTAGTAAATTTCAGATTTACTATTACATGAATAAATTTTAGATTTACTACTTTAGAAGTAGATTTCAAAATAACTCTTCTCAGTTATTCTGCCTCTTTAGAAGGTAAGTTGTGATACCATCTCAATCAAGTGCACGCTTGCATTAATAAGTTTTTCATTCCCCAGGAATGGAATATAATCATGCCTTAAGCCTATCAGATTTTGATAGCTTATAACCTCATTCATGATATTGCTACATCAGGAGCACATCGAGGCATATATATCTTTCAAAGTATATCATATATTGCTACCATATTCACTTCAAGAATAGAGCAAATTGTCATCTTTCAGACTTATCATATATTGCTACCATATTCACTTCATAGAATGGAGCATATTCAATGGACAAGTTTCATGATTTTTTATCAAATACATATTATTTTTGTCTTAGCCATCATAATATCATTAATATTCTGCATTGAGATTCAAATTCAACGTCTTATCCATATAAAAACGTCTTAGGCATAACTCAGTGGGAATTGAACCCAACATCTTATCATCTTGTTGCATTAAAACTATTAACTCAATGTTTTACCCTCTTAATGAGATGATATTTAAATTCATCATCATATCTTTTAACAGCATTGTTCTTCATGAACAAATTGAAAGCATAAGTGGTTCCAAACCAAATATTTTTCCTCAAATCTAACAATAATTATATCATTAGTAGCAAAAGACAAATAAAATAAGGAATCACTAACCTTGAAATTACCTTTAGACTTATAATCTCACCTTATTTGGCAGAGACTCGTGTTGATAACGTGTTATGAAATATAAAGCAAATAAAGAAGAATAGTAGAGAAAGAAGGGAGGAGACTTTTTTATTTCTCATGAGGATTCTTGAGGAGTTAATTACAATGAAGAAAACCCCTTTATTTATAGGAGAAAACTAACCTTGGGATTTCTAACTTTTTCATAAATAGATATACACTATATATGGTAAAGTACACATTCATTATATATGGTAAAGTAGACATTCACTATATATGGTAATATATTTATAACATTTTTTATTTTTTTTATTTTTTTCTTTTTTTCTTTTTCGTGTTTTCCCCCTTTTTTTCTTCTTTTTTCTATTTTTATTTTTTTCATTTTTTTTTCATTTTTTCTTTCTTTAATCTCTAACTTCTATTTCTCTTTCTTCTATGATTTTTTTTCTTTTTTGTACTTATTTTCTTTATCTATTTTTTTGTTCTATTTTATATTTTTTGTATTTTCAAAAAATATGGCTAGTCGAGCACAAGTCACGGATGATAATGTAAATACCATAATTATTTATCGTATTTGTAGTCACACCGTCATTTATATTTTTGTATTCATTGATATAACTGTATTTGTATTTGTATTTTAAAGTTCACACTTGTATTTATATTTTATAGTTCGCATTTGTATTTGTATTTTATAGTTCGCACTTGTATTTGTTTTTGTTAGTTTGCACCATCATTTATATTTTATATAATTCAAACTTGTATTTTAAAGAATTGTTTTGTATTTGTATTTTATTATTAATTGCATATTATATTGTTATGTTATACATCCTGTTTCATGTCTCATTACGACCTTGGTATATTATTCTCTATCTTGAGCCGAGGGTCTATCGGAAACAGCCTCTCTACTTCCTCGAAGGTAGTGGTATGGACTGCATACATTTTACCCTCCCCAGACCTCACTTTGTGGGAATATACTGGGTTTGTTGTTGTTGTTGTTGTTGCATATTATATTGAATTATGTGTTATATTATGATTTTATTGTGTTTATATAATTGGATTGTGTTATATTATGATTTTTGGATGTGTTATATTATGTGTTATATTATGTGTTGTATTATATAATTGGATTATATTTGGATTACACTTGTATTTGTATTCTATTTCATCGATATCTTTTTTTAAAAAAAAATTGTATTTATATTTGTAAGTTAATTGCATATTGTATTTAGCTATGACTATGTACAATTTATCATTTGTATTTGTATAAAAATAAGTAAATGCATTATTTGTATTTTCTTGATTCTAAAATATATAAATATGCAATGTATCATTTGATACAAATGTACCGTCTTGTATTTGTATATCAAAATTATCATTCATATTTTTAAATAAACAAATATCACTTGATGCAAATATAATTACAATTAATAAAACAAATGATTTTACAAACGCAAATATAATATGTATTTGTATATATTGTATTTGTATAAAAAATTAAATTGTATTTATTTGTATCAATAAATACAATTCGTATTAACAAATACAAACAAGTAATCGTAGAAAGAAAATAAATCGTTCCTTTTCAATAATTAAAAAATACAAATGATAGTTCGCACTTGTATTTGTATGTTATAGTTCGCATTTATATTTGTATTTTATAGTTCGCACTTATATTTGTATGTCATAGTTCGCATTTATATTTATATTTTATAGTTCGCATTTGTATTTGTATGTTATAGTTCGTATTTGTATTCATAGTTCACACTTTTATTTGTGTTTGCTAGTTTGCACAAATGAAAAGAAGAAGAAGAAAAAATGATAAGGAAAAAAAAAATTAAAAAAGAAGGAGAGCAATAGAAAATAGAGAAAAAATTTATAAAAAAGAATTAAAAAAAAGGAGAAAAAATAAAAAAGAAAAAAGAAAAATATAAATGAAAACTACGAAAAAAAAAGAAAGAAAGAGAAAACAACAAAAAAAGGAAAAGGAAAAAAGGAAAAAGAAAAAAAAAAGGAGAATAATAGAAAATAAAAAAAGCGTAAAAAATGAGAGAAAGTCTATGAATTGTAATTAGAATAATTAATAGCGAAGAGGTGGCTATGAATTGTAATAATTGAAACTTAATTAATAGCCAAGAGGGGGCTATGAATTGTAATTAATTGAAACTTAGGCTAAATAGCGTAATTAGTAGCCTAAGTTTGTTAAGAAATGTAGTTATTCCTTAAATTTATCGCTATATTTTGAAAAACTGACTAACTATATGCTCTGTCATACTTTTAGGTCAAATTTACCTTGATGTCATACGTTAGAGTCAAATTTACCCCTTTGTTAATTATTTTTTTTTACATGTATCATTCCTTTAGTAGAAAAGCCCCTAAGAGGTGTTTTTGCTCAGAAATTTTATCTACTATTCTAGAATTTAAATGCAAATAGAATATCAATTTTTAAAATTTGAACATAACTGAAACAGATGTACAGAGTTGTAATAGATATTTTCTCTAGTTTTTGTGTTATTTTATTTCATTGTACTTTTTGTTCATTATAAACAATCTAAGAGCGCTGGCCGTTGAAAGAAAAGTATATTTGATCATTGAAAAAATTCGATCAACGAAATTAAGAAAGGAATATATTTATTTGTGTATTTTTATGGGTCAGATCGAGTGGATTATGAGTGTGTTTTATTTTTAAAAATGAGTCATTTAACATTTGACTTTCTATTTAAGGAAAAATACATGTGAAAAGTTTCTTAACAACGCGGTAGGGCTGCATATCGATCAGATCGAACAAATAAATATGCTTAATGGTTTGGCTTATCAGATATCGACTTTTAAATATATTAATCCACTAGTCAACCAATAAGGTATCGATTGGTTCAATTCGGATTAGTAATTATCAAACGGTTAACGAATGGTGTATTGGCTCAACCATTTCATGTTCTCTTCTTTCACTTTCACAATTTCACTCACCAGTATATTGATCTACCACAAACCATTTTTCCTACTCTACTTAAGCTTATAATTCTGTAATTTAAATCATAGTGAAAAATGCATAGAAACTTAAATTTTGAATGTGCATACACATAAATATTTATTTAACAAATATTAACCAAAATATACTTCAAGTATACATATTTATATATTAGAGGTGAAGACTAGTCTAGTATGGTTCAAACTCCAGACTAATGAGCTAGTAGATCAATAAGAAATTCAACTCACAAATCGTATCAAGTCATATAACTATGATGCCTGTGAACTAGCTAATAAAACATGTAGCTCTCTTGTCATAATCAAAAGTTCAAAACAGAGAGTAAAACAACTTGTTTTGGTTTGATTTTTAAAGAGCGACGTTTTGGTTTGATCAATTTTAAGGAGCGGTAGAATATTACTTTAAAGTATATAACTAATGGTAAAAATTAATTATAATAGTTCTTAATGGATTAACGATTTACCCAATAAGAAAATTAAGTAATCACCTCGCGCCGATAAACTGTTAACTATAAAATTTTAATTTATTTTTCAACCATTAATTCGATAACCCAATACCAGTAAATCAATAAGTCAATTTTGCGGTTGACTTATTAGTTATGGTTCGTGTAATGACCTGATTTGCTGAACCAGAACGCTATACGGTGCTCATAACCCCAAAGGACCACAAGCTAACCCATGACTGATATTTGTACCTGTATACTGCATAAGATAACATAATAATGCAGAAACATACACTGAAAGGCCATAAGGTTCGATCATGAACATAACTGAATAACGTAACATCTGTGTAAGGTAATAGAATACCCAAAACAAAACTGAAGTCTAAAATATGATAGTCTGTATCTAGTCTGCATCTAGTCTGCATCTAGTCTGCATCTAGTCTGAAAGACTCTACTGTTTGAAGAATCTGAATAAGAAGTTAATGGTACATGTCCACAACTAACTCCAACTAATAAGCTAATCAATGAGATACTAGAAAATCATTATGATGAGGACTCACTTCTACTCTGACTGCTGAAATTGGAATTTACTGTTGATCTGGAATTCGTGTTCTGAACCTATGGTGTAACATAAAAATAAAGCACCATAGCATGAATGCGTTAGTACATATGTATCGAGTATACATGTGAGGTAGGCTATATGCAAGGGTTTGTATGCATGAATAATGCTAACTGACTGTCTAACATAAACGTGAGAATGCATACATAATTACGTAACTGTAACTGACAGCGTGATATCGTGATTACTGAATCTGAATACTGATAACATGAATGACTATATCTGAGTATAACTGATAATGTGGGTAACTGTAGCTGACAATCCTAAATCTGATGGAACTATCTGAGTTTCGTACTGTATCTAAGTTGACTGTATCTGACAGTCCTGAAATATGAAGAACTACCTGAGTTCTATTACTGAGACTGACTGATTGTATCTGACAGTCCTGATTCTGTAACATGAAACTGTGGAAAGTAGTATCTAACCGACATGCCCCAAATGTGCTATAATAGCTGAGCTGGGGTCCAATCTATTCCCTGATTAGAAGGGTGTCAATATCGCGTCACTAGTAAGGACAACATGTGAGTAACCCTCATATAACAGGTAACTCTAGCAAGAATGGTGGGAACCCTCACATAACAGGTTAAACCACCTTATCTACCCTCATATAGCAGGCTACGATGCCTCAACCTATGCTGGCTACATAGTTCTGGAATGCAAGGATTGCTTCTAGGAATCACACCCTCATATAACAAGTGAGTCCTCATCCTTGGGTTTACTCGGTGCTAATTCCTACTCCCATCTGAATGGACACTGAATATGATTTACTGAACTGAACTGAGCATGGACTGAGTTACTAAATTTTTATGGCTGACGGAATGCTACTGATATCTGACAACTGACTGAGTCATGAGATCATGGAGATTTTTTCTGAGTCATAAGACTATCTGAAGTCTAAGAGTTCATAGCCTGACTGAGAGTATCGTGAAAAACATGACATAACTCTAGGCGCATAGCTAATATTTTGGGTACAAGTACCCCAGGACTCGATAGAAGGAAACTGACATAGCATGATTTACTTGAACACTTGACTAACATCATAATACATACTACATTCATAAGAGCGTTTCATCAAACATGTAATAGGCATAAACTTGTACATACATGGGGATTTCATATATCATGCTAGTTAGACAATTTTCCTTCATCTAGGCATTTAATCAAACATCTTGTAGGCATAGTACATGTAAAGCATATTATACAACAATTAAACATCTTGCTTCAATTTCAATTCCATCATACAGGGTTTTAGTGATGAGATTTCGTAAATCTTTATCTATACTGATCGACCCACATGAAATTTATCATCAAATCATGGAATAGAAATCAATTCCTCATTTATCAACATGAAAGAGAACATACAAAGCATGAAAACATGAAGAAAATTCATAACTTGTAGTTCAAAAGGATTCTTGGACTTCATGGACGAAAGGAGTCCATGAATGAATACTATGCATACCTTAGTTCGTGATTTCGTGAAGATTGATAATGAAACTTTCTTGAAATTGGACCTTTTATGAAAACCCTAGCTTGAGTTCTTGAGAGTATTTGAGAAAAACATCAATATTTTGGATGAATAAGGGCTAAATCCCGTGTTTGGAAGCTTATATGGGGGCAAATTGACCCTTTTAACCCTGGAAACGTCATTAAATTTTCAGTAAAATTTCCCGAGTTGGGCCCTTGGCGCACGCGGCGTTATCGTGCCGCGTCATTGGAAATTGACAAATGGAAAACTGTACGGTGGTGCGACGTGGAGCTATCGCGTTGCCACCTTGTCTACGACCTAAAAGTTTGGCCCGACGGGCCAGTATCACGGAGCAACACTAGAATTTGACAATTTCATTTGAGCTATCTCCGCGACGCGCTGAAGGCTCAGGTCAAACACTGTCTCACTAAAAAGGCTCTAACTCTTCGCCCGGGTGTCAGATTTGAGCGAATTATATATCGATGGAAAACTTATTCAATTTCCCCAGTGATAGGAAGTGAAAATTATAGAAATACCACGTGTATAATAATGAATTCTTATTTCAAAGCAAGTTCTAACATCCTTGAGATAATTTTCAAGCTGAGAAAAAGCACGGGTATTACAGTTCGGTTTTGAAGGACCCTATAATGTGGGTAAATTTGATTTCAAAGTATCACATTGAAGATATATTTAATCTCAAAATATGACGAATAATGTATTTATTCAACTTTTTAAAGTGAAAAGATAAATTTAATCCCAAAATATGATAATAAAAGTAAATTTAACCTTAAATTATGATAAAAAGATATAATTTTTTACAATACAAAAATAAATTTGAATCTTTTTCCTTAATTTTTTTTTTTTAAGTAAAATTGGGGTGAAAATGATTTTCATCCTATTTACAATTATGCGGTTTTTTTTAAGCAATTTCTCGGAAAGTGCAACCCCTGCAACTATTACGTGGACCGTTAGCTCACTCCACGTCTCTTCTCTCGCACGCAAAACATTGTAAGTATATACATATTTCTTCTTCACAAAGCAATAAAAAGCTTTTGTTCTCCTTCCTAACACCCAAACAACATGGCGCAAATAAACCTTTCCCTTTTTTTTCTTCTCCTTCTCCTTCTCGTTCTTCTTTCTCCTTCATGTTCCTTTGCGAAGATTCAAGTACCTTCGGACAGATATAACCAAGCGGAGACGTTAATTCGTGAGCTCAATTTGTTTCCTAAGGAATCTGAGAATATTGTTGATAAGGATCCATTTTTAGCTACCGAAGCTTCTGGAATCTTCGAGAAGCGATTTGTGTTTCCTAATTTGGATAATTCGAGTGTTACTATTGAAGATTTGGGGCACCATGCTGGGTATTATAAGATTAAACATTCTCATGCTGCTAGGTAAGTTTTTGTAACCCTAGGTTAGATGTATTATGTTGTTATTTGATTTAGTGCTAATGTCAAAAACGCAGCTAAAATATTTGATTTTTCAAGTTTCATAGCTGAACTATCATGTGTGCGAGTTTTCTATCTAAACAATCACTAACTATTCACGCAAATTCCTATCTAAACTATAAGTTTTATACATTGTACGGTACAAAATATTATGCACTGTCAGGTACCTGCTATTGCACGTTGCCCAATTTTTTTCTTTTTAAATTTCTATGTAAAATATATAAAGTATTTTGTACACAGATGGTGCACAAAAATTAATCTCTTTATGAAATCACTACTCAACTATTAACTGTTCACTTTTGGTACATGCAAGATTGTGATAGGTGATATTTTAGGTAGGAAAAGTGAATAATTGATAATTAAAGTGTGTTTTTGATAAATAATTGGCGATTGTTCATGGACAGACTATTTATCAGAACATATCATTGTTGAGATATGTTGTTATTTGATTTAGAGCTAATGTAAAAAATGCAGCTAAAATATCTTGATTTTTTGAGTTTCATAGCTGAACTATCATGTGTGCGAGTTTCCTATCTAAATTATCACTAACTATTCACGCAAGTTTCCTATCTAAACTATCTCTAGCTATTTGTAGAAACGCGCCACAACTATTAACTGTTCACTTTTTGTACATGAATGATTGTGATAGGTGATATTTTAGGTGGGAAGAGTGAATAATTGATAGTTAAGGTGTGTTTTGATAAATAATTGGTGATAGTTCATGTACCGACTATTTATCAAAACATATGTCAACTATTAATTGTTGACTTTTCCTACTTGAATGATGGTGATATGTGATATTTCAAGTAGAAAAGGCCAATAATTGATAGTTGAGGTGTGTTTCGATTAATAATTGGTGACTCCACTTCCCCTGCCTAAATGGTGGTGATATTTTAGGTAGAAAAAAGTGAACAATTGATTGGTTGAGGTGTGTTTTGATAAATAATTGGTTGATAGTTTTTGTTGGAAAATTAGAAATTCTCACACCTGATAGTTTAGGTACAAAACTCGAAAAATTAGGTGAGATGTGTTTTTCACCCACACTATTTGATTTAATATGGAGTTTAAGAAGGTAATTTCAGTTTTTTTGTTATATATTATATTAGGAATAAGATAATGGTATAAAAACTAATTTGATACTCCCTCCGTCCCAAATTATGTGTCGCCATTTCCTTTTTGGTCCGTTCCAAAAAGAATGTTGTCTTTCCTTATTTGGTAAGTTTTTAAAAACACAATTACAATTTTACTCTTAGTGGTCCCACTTAACTTTAAATACTATTACTCCTTTTTTTATTTGTTTATTCAATTAAAAGTGGTCCCACTTGATTTTAAATACTATTACTCCTTTTTTTAATAAGGGTAATTTTGTAACTTTGACAAAGTCAATACTTATTTCTTGAATATCGTGTCCGGTCAAATGGCAACACATAATTTGGGACGGAGGGAGTATATAAAAACATCACATCAGCACCCAAGGGTTTGGCCTAGTGGTTCAATGAAGTTGGGTTGAGCACCATGAGGTCTCAGGTTCAATTCTCAACAGAGACTAACATTAGGTGATTTCTTCCCATCTGTTCTAGCTTTGTTGGACAGAGTTATCTGGTATCTGTTGATGGTGGGAGGTGACAGGGGATACCTTGGAATTAGTCGAGGTGCGAGCAAGTTGGCCCGGACACCACGGTTATTAAAAAAACATCATATCAAGACCTAATGATGAATAGATAAATGAATTTGAAAATATTGTTAATTGTGATAGTCACTAGTGAGATGATATCATTCATTTACAAACATACCAGTCGAAAATTGTTATGTAGGTTGGAACTGAGGGAGAACAGTTCCGGTAATTTCTAATATGTTGGTCAAATTTTTCTTGGATTCCAAATGGACTTGGCAAACAAAGGTCTAATTTCAGGGTTTGTTGGGTTTGGGGGTGGGGGGGCTCTCCCTAGTCCCGTATCCAGGGCTGGAGCTTGGGGGTACAAGGGTGTTCATCTTATCCCCTTCGCTGGAAATTGTCAAAATTAAGTTTTATGTATATAATAAATATTGAATCTCCTTAGCTTCTTCGTATATTTACATTCTTTATATTTAGAAAATGCTGGCTCTGCCATTGCTTGCATTGACTTATAGTGGATGCGTACATCTTACCCTCCCCAGACCTCACTATGTGGGAATACACTGGGTTTGTTGTTGTTGTTGTTGGTTTTTGAGCTGTAGGAAGTTATCTGTAGTCATATATCCCACACCATTGCCCGAGCTTCTTTATCTACCTACTCATTCACTTTCCATTTTGGAAACTCGACTGCAATAGTTGAAAATGGATCCAAGTAAATCAGAATGGTATAGCTGATTCATACAGCCAAATTTTATTAGTTTGGGATGGAGATGTAGTAGATTGATTGATTAGTGTAGAAATATTTATGTTCATTTATTTATGTTCAAGTATCAATATTAGTAACTTTTGTGGAGAACTGTGTTTATTGTTAGATTGTTAAATACCTACCACTTATTTTATTGAGTCAATTATCTTTTAAGACATAGTGTGCTTACTGCTAGAGATGTACAGCAGCTTGTTTTGTTGAAATATTTCTCCCTTGTGAGTAATTATTAAAAAAATACATCTCTTGGGAAATCCTGCTTTATATCTTCATGTGCTGATCTAACTTATCAATCAGCTACTTCTTCTTCTTGTGTAGTCTCTTATCTATTGTACCGTGTCACCTTCCATTTTGTAGGTTGTTCTATTTCTTCTTTGAATCACGCAGTAGTAAGGACGACCCTGTTGTCATCTGGTTGAGTGGAGGGCCTGGTTGCAGTAGCGAGTTGGCTCTTTTCTACGAAAATGGGCCTTTCTCTGTTTCAAAAAATTTGTCACTTGTGCCGAATCAATATGGGTGGGACAAGGTATTTTGACTATTTTTGAAATTGCCATTCCAGTCTTAGTAGTTGACAACCATATCTTGTGGTGCATGAAGAAAAAAGCTTGTGCTTAAGCAATAGTAGCAGTTTACGTTCTTGCTCTTTACTAGATGGTTTGACAGACTTGATTGGAGTAATACTTACTCTTGTTTCTACTCTGTGATGTATGAAAGTTGAGAGTATTACATAAATGGCCTATGGACGGATGGCTTTTGCACTCCAATATTTATGCACGTGCTTTATCCAGTTTGTCGTTTCCACAGTTAGTACTTTTGTGGAAGCATGCTACTTTTAGTGGCAGAATACAAGTGAGCTTAATAGCTTATTCATTGTGGAAGTTCCTGTATGATATTATGATTTTAGAAATAAGGAATAATTGAAAAAGGCAATTAAGAAACTGTTTTGGGACAACATATTCTTAATTTCCTTTTTCTCTTTTTTTTTTCTTCCTTGTCAAAACAAGAAATTGGCAATTAAAAATATGTAGTTAAACCAAACAGTTAGTAACATGTCTAAATCTGGTTCAATATTGTCTAAACAGACGAATCATCAATACAAAGACATCAGTTCCTGATTCCTCATACCGAAGCTTCGATATTCCAAGCTTTTGCATATCCTTACCCGAGAGTATACAAATATCCACTTAAAATGAATATAATGTCAATTCACAGACTTAAATTGATACTTACCATCACTATGAAGAAAAAGCTATTACTTTGCTTGCACATAGTACATCTGTTATGAGCAATGGCCTTCTCAGAATTTGAGATGGTTTCAGAGTTTCAGTATTTATGGAGTTATCATCAACCAGACTTTGAAAAACCTTTACTTATTGTCCAAAAGGGTCTGCTTTCCATATGACAAGTTTTGGACATTCTTTCTACACTTCCCTGATAACATACTTCTGTCTGCTTTCTGCCTTCTTCTCATTGAAATTCAATTACCTACATAGCACTTAGCAGTTCAAAGACCATACAGGAAAGTATTTCAGGTTCCTCAGGAACTTCAGTTTTACTGCTGGTGGTTTGATTTTATTGAAACGTGGAATTTGATTGCTGTGTCTTGCAGGATGAAGTCCACATTTGTTTCTGAGATTAAAGTAGTTGGTTCATTTTCAATATTCAAATTTCCTTTGTATCCTTCAAGGACACTATTTACCTTCACTGATTTTCAAATCTGAAGAAATGATGTCTGTCTGTTGATTCTGCAGGTATCAAACCTTATCTATGTGGACCAGCCTACAGGTACTGGATTCAGTTACAGTTCTGACAGACGTGACCTTTGTCACTCTGAAACATGCGTTAGCGACGACTTGTATGACTTTATTCAGGTTTGAAAATAAACCCCTAAAGCAACATGGAACCTTTTTTTAATACACTTACACACACACACACACACACTCCTGCAGAATTGATCCATTCAAATGATAGTCTTATGATGACACTATAGCTTCCGAATGTTTTCTTACCTATCAATTCCTGGTTTCGGTTCTCTTCTGTGTGTTGATCACCATTCTATGTGTGAGCTGCAAAAAGGGGTTACACTGGTATACAAGGGGTCTTCAAAAAAGCTCAAATGGCTTAGTTTCTGAACACTAGTACTCGAGCCTTAAGGAACACATGATCTTTTACATGTGTAGATGATAGGAGGGATGTTATGCACTAGAACTCGAGCCTTATATTGTGCTGATGAGTGAGCCTTATAGGTGTTTGATATATGTGATCTGGTCCCAGCCAAAAAGGAGGCATTATCATAATTTGGGGTTCTTTTATCTTCCAAATGCATTAATGGCAAAAATCTGGTCACATTGCCAGCACATCCTGTTCCTCAACATTTTTGCAGTATTCAGTAACCTTCTGTGGAATGGTTACCTTGTTTTTAACTGGAATTTGCAGCTGATTGCTGAATCTTCTAGATGGCTTATTAGTTACTTCCTCCATCCCATATTATTTGATCACCTTACCATTAATAGTTGTCCCAAATTACTTGTCCATTTACTAAATCAAGATAGAAAAAATATGTATGTTTCCCATTTTACCTGTACAACTAATTCTATTTGAAAGTGTAAACTAGTGTAAAGTTCCAATAAGGTATCTTAGAGGATAAATTTGTAATATTACCCTGCTTATTTATGATGTCTTAGAAGCGTGTAAAGAGGAAGTGATCAACTGATATGGGACGATCCCTCCTGCATGCTTTAGGTAACAGCTTTAACCCGGAAGATTTAGCTGAGCTTGGTCCAACACCTTAATACACACTACATAATTACCTATATGGGCTCTTACCTGTTGTATTCAGATGAATTCCATGTTGGATTTTTTCAAATCATATATTATCATTTATCAGTTGACAACATGGCTATATAGCTGTTTCTTTCTCTACTTGTCTGTTTCTTCGAGATTTGAAGGATGATTGTGGTATTATAAGTTCTCTTGAGCATTTGTGGTAATTAGTTATTTTAGTTTCTTCTTTTTTGGTGGAGGCAGTACATTTTTCTAAATTGACGTGTAAAAGAGACGGTTATCATCCCGACTTTTTTATATCGACATGATCATTAATAATGGTTTAGGCTTTCTTTGAGGAGCATCCAGAGCTTTTAAAGAACGACTTCTACATAACCGGAGAATCATATGCTGGGCACTATATTCCTGCTTTTGCTGCTAGAGTACACAAAGGAAATAAGGGTAAAGAAGGATTACATATAAACTTAAAGGTACCACATTTCACCAGCTGTTGTGTTTTTATTTCCTTAATCGCGTGTCTTTACTTCATTGGATGTATTTGAACAGGGATTTGCCATCGGGAATGGGCTTACAGATCCCAAAATACAATATCCTGCATACACTGACTATGCCTTGGACATGGGATTAATTTCGAAGTCTGACCATGATCTTATCAACAAACTACTTCCAGTTTGTGAAGTTGCAATAAACCTTTGTGGTACATCCTCTTTACTTTCTTTCGTTCCTCCATATCATTTGATTCACCTTGGGGATGGAGGGAAGGCGCGCGCAATCATCCTGACGTAAATGGATATTCTTGAACTCCCAGCAAATCTATTTTTTGTATCCTGTATTGCTTCTGATTTTTTATATCTGTTTTTCTCCTTTTAGGCACTGATGGGAAGATCTCTTGCATGGCGGCTTATTTGGTGTGCAATTCTATATTCACTGCTATCCGTGCACGTGCTGGGGCTGACATAAATGTAAGTTATCTATTTCAGCGTATTTTTTTCATTTTCTACCCATTGTATTACACGTATATTCCATACTTATTAGATTAGTGTCAGCAGTCTCAGAAAAAATAGAAATGATCATAGAAATTTATTTTTTTGATAAATTGTTGAGAGAGATTCTTGTGCCAATAGATAATATAGAGAACTTGTAATGTAATAATGTTGGCCAAATATGTATTCAAATGAAGAAACATGGTCAGTACTCACACAGCCAACCCCAATTCGTTTGGGATATCCGTGTAGTTGTCCTTGTATACTTCAATTTAAACTTTTGAATTACTCAGAGGGTCACATTTTCCTGCCTTCTAAAGTTTTGAACAGCTGACTGGTTAACCATGTTTCTGAAAATTGAGCTTTCACCTGCAGCACTATGACATCAGAAAGAAGTGTGTGGGACGACTCTGCTACGACTTCTCAGACATGGAGAAAATGCTGAATATGCGATCTGTTAAGCAGGCTCTTGGCGTTGAGGATATCGAGTTTGTCTCGTGTAGTACTACTGTGTACCAGGGCATGCTTGTTGACTGGATGAGGAACTCCGAAGTAGGAATTCCAGCCTTGCTCGAGGATGGAATAAAGCTGCTTGTTTATGCTGGAGAATATGATCTTATTTGCAACTGGCTGGGTAGGCTTCGTGTTATCTTTAAGCTCGATAATGGAAGTTTATCACATAAATGCCCTGATTTCACACAACCGTGTATCTTACCAGGTAACTCAAGGTGGGTTCAGGCCATGGAATGGAGTGGTCAGAAAGAGTTTGTAGCATCTCCCGAAATCCCCTTTGAAGTTAATGGTTCTGAAGCAGGATTGTTGAGAAGCCATGGGTCTTTGAGTTTCCTCAAGGTGCCTTTCTTTTATTGACCCTGGATCCATCTATTAACGATCTTATTGTTCATTTTATAACGATAAGTGCTCGAGCTAATTGTCTTGTGGTCTAATGCGTAATAGGTTCGTGATGCTGGACACATGGTTCCAATGGATCAGCCTAAAGCTGCCTTAGAGATGCTGAAGAGGTGGATTGGAGGCACCCTTTCTCAGCAGACAACTGAGACGGAAAACTTGGTCGCTTCAATATGATTTCTGATTACTCTTTTCATGATTTTCAGATATCTGTAGATGTTCAACTCTATCCTGATGTTAGGTGGCCTCTTTGACAACGACTTAGAATGGGTGACCTTTGTCAAAACTTTCTTTACCCACTGTGTTTGAACGAAGCAAAGACATCTTTCTGGATCGCATTGAGACATGATAAAACATTTGAAGTCAAAAAGGCATTTAGAAAATATCTGTATCTTATTGCTAAGGGTCAGTGGGAACCCACCTCTCTACTTTCCAAGGTAGGGGTATCTAAGGTTTGCGTACACTTTACTCTCTTCAGATCTTACTTGTGGAACTGGTTTGTTATTGTTGTTGTTGGATGCTAAGAAAATCAGACTGTGATGCTAGAAGTGGGATTGGTATCACTTTAGGCACGTTACATCTCGTATGTCTGTTGAGCTAGTGCTGTGAATCAATCAATCAGTTACGCTAGAATCGCAAATTAAGTTGGATTCAACTATATGAATCTATGTTCATTCTCTGCGATTCAAGTTTATTGCGTCTTAAGCTGACTTGGCTAGACATTCTTAAATATGTTTCTTCGTTCAATGTAGGGTTAAGTTTTTCTTGCTCAGTGGTTTTCCTTTGTCAATGTAAGAGACAAGTTTTTCTTGTTGAGCGTGAAACTCGTTAAAATTAAAATGAGAACATTTAATTTCCTATGATTTTAATATCAGTTAACTAAACCAATTTAGTAAGTTTTTTGACTAGTAGCAACATATCAAGTGAGGTGTGGAGAAGGTAGTATGAGAGTGGAACTTATCACTACTTCATAAGAAGCTGTTTGGAATGACAATCGGCTCAAGTTCAATAAATTCACGTAAAAAATGAAAAAAAAAAACAGTGAAGAAAGCATAATAATTACTAATAAAGAAAAAGGACAATAATACTAGGGCCAGTTTGGGTCGCTAGTATAGGGAGCCAGTTTGGGTCGCTAGTATAGGGAATTACTTGGTGGGGGTTTTATTCCTGTTATGATTTCGTGTTCCGTGTTTCATGTTTTATTACGAATCTGTGTGCTTCCTCTGCTTTTCTCTGTTTTATATTACTTATGGGTGCCGTATTTATGTTATATAATCTGCTTCTGTGCTTTACTATGTGTTTGTGTGGTATCTCGTGCCTTGAGTCGGGGGTCTATCGGAAATAATCTTTCTACTTCTTTAGAGGTAGAGGTATGGATTGCGTACATCTTACCCCCCAGACCCCACTAGGTGGGAATACACTGGGTTTGTTGTTGTTGTTGTAAATAATGTGATAAACAATAAATAACATATGGTGATAGATATAAAAAAAAAAAAAAAAAAAAATGACTACAAGAATACAATTACTCAATAATTGTTTTCTGTCTAACCACATTTTTTCAATGTTTTCTCGGCCGGGTTCTAACTCTCGTCCTACCCAATAGTAACTCTGTCTCAATTTATATGATTCACTTATTTTGTAGACAATACCAAAAAGAATAACAAATTTTTACATTTAGTAGTATTTTAATTTTAGAATATTTATTTTTATCCTTTATGAAGAGATTTATAGTCACACAAATACCTATGACTTATCCCACAAGTTTCGAAAGTTTTTTTTTTGTTAAAGTTTGTTTCGAGTTGAACTACCTCACATAAATTAAAACAGGAGGATTGTTTTTTAACTTGTAAAATGGAAGGGTGTGCAGAAATTGAATCGATCAATAAATTAAAACAATAAAATATTATTGATTTGTTAATATTGGGTTATTGAGCTAACGATTTTTAATGATTTTATAATTTTTTATTGAGTTATTGGTTCACTTTTGATTTTTTCAATTTTCTCTCTATGAACCGACAACGAGTGTTTGCAAGGATAACAACTACATAGTTTGTGGATAGGATGATGAACTTCTTATCTTGTGAAATTTGGAACTGCAAGACATATGGCACGTTAGCTGTTGTCGTTTTTATTTTGTGAACATTCTTATTGATGTAATGTTTGTTGCTATTGATTGAAGATTATTGCACCAAAGACGAAAGAGTAGTCTTTTAGGATTGGTTGTTGTGTGTCACCATCTCCCATCTATCCCACACATTCGATTAAGGTTGTCATTGCGAAGCTATAGTTAAGGTGACATACTACGATCACGTACAAAAGTGTTGTCTTTCATCTCGGTAATATGAAACCTCTCCATAACTCTCATTCTTTTATGGGGTCCTATCGAGATAGGTAGGCCTAAGTCTTTTTCCTCCCCTTCCATGATAGTACGAAGTGGGAGTAGAATCGTATCTGGAAGTAATTCTTCGGATTGATCACAGATTTTCGACTTCGTCTTTTGGCTTTCACTCCAGTTGATTTCACTTGTTTCTATTACATGTTCTTTTTTCACTCCAAGGATTAGGGGATAGGGTTGATCGAGAATTTTATTACCTAAGTATGCCACTATAACTACTACAAGAGTCATATCTTGTTGAAGAAGAAGTGAAAGGAACAAGACCTTGCGGAGTAGGTACGGAAGGGGTGGCCTCTTCAGAGATAGTTAAAATCTTTTATTTTAGGGAGGCTAGATATGATCTTTCTTTTAGGATAGGACTACATACCCTAATTGAGATCCGAAGGAAAGCTGGATCTACTTTAAAGTAGAGTAGCTTTACTTGTCTTTTTCTCAGAGTAGATTGACGAAGAGGACTGAGATGAGAACGCAGTCTTGCTGCATTTTCTTGATATTTATTTTAGGGTCCCTTGCATTTTACACCCCTAAGTGTCTTCCTTTCTTTAACTTACACCCTATCCTATTTATTTTTATAATTTACACCCTAACCTCTTGGGTCCCTTGCATTTTACACTACAAGGTGTCTTCCTTTTTTTAACTTACATCCTATTTTATTTTTTTTTACAATTTACACCCTAACCTCTTTATTTCCTTACAAAATAGTAAAATTATTTTTTAATTATTTTTTAATGAGGGCAAAATAAGAATAACAATATACTCCCTTCGTTCTATTTTACTCGTTCCAATTTGACATTGCATATTGATTAAGAAAAAACAATTAATAACATGACTATTTTACCATAGTACTTTCATTAAATAATGTTTACATTTTAATTTGGAGATAAAACAATTAATACTAAGGGTAAAAAAGGAAAAAAAAATTATCTTGTCTTGATTAATGAAAAATAACAGGTAAAATAAAAATCGAATTAGAAAATTTGGAACGAGTAAAATGGAACGGAGGAAGTACTATTTTTTAAAATAAATTTATTTAATTTTTAATGTAACGAACTTTCAAGATATGTTCTTGCATTTACATTTATCATCTAACTATTGTCATGTGATAAGTATTCTCATTTTAATTTGTAACTGCTAAAATTTCATAGTGGCGTTGCTTCTGAATGGTGAAAGTACGGTACAGTGAAATTTCTGGAGCCATATCTATATTAATGCAATCATAGTCACCTATACTACCTGTCAGAAAGAATAATAACGTAAAGAAAGGATCAAAATATTGAGGAAAAATAAATAGATTAGCACTAGTTAAGGATAAAGCAAAAAATATAACACATGAATTGATGGAATTTTATCTTTAACAATGTCTTCATATATCACTAGTTCTGCAATATCAATCTTCTCTTAACTCAGATGACATTTTTGAAATTTTCTAAAAATTTGAGTTTGCAAATTTTTCATCTAACTTCCTACACTAAAAATTAAATAAATTTATTTTAAAAAATAATACTTCCTCCGTTTCATTTTACTCGTCCCAAATTTTTTAATTTGATTTTTGATTTTACTTGTTATTTTTCATTAACCAAGACAAGACAATTTTTTTTTCTTTTTTACCCTTAGTATTAATTGTTTTATCTCCAAATTAAAATGTAAACATAATTTAATAAAGGTACTATGGTAAAATAATCATATTATTAATTGTTTTTCTTAATCAATGTGCAATGTCAAATTGAAATGAGTAAAATAAAACGGAGGGGGTATATTGTTATTCCTATTTTGCCCTCATGAAAAAATCATTAAAAAAATAATTTTACTGTTTTGTAAGGAAATACAAAGGTTAGGGTGTAAATTGTATAAAAAAATAGAATAGGATGTAAATTAAAAAAAGGAAAACACCTTGGGGTGTAAAATGCAAAGGGCCCAAGCAGCTAGGGTGTAAATTATAAAAATAAATAAGATAGGGTGCAAGTTAAAAAAAGAAAAATATTTTGAAGTGTAAAATGCAAGGAGTATTTTCTTATCGATTATATTGAAATCAAAATCTTTAAAAATCTAAAATTGATTAAAAACATCTTATTAATTAATTTTTGATTTAAATATTTAAAATTAAGAACAAATAAACTTAACTGATCATATAAACGAATTTAACCGATCGAGAAACTCAGGGTTAATCTTTTTTTTTTTTCTTTTTTTGGACATCCGACCCCTTTAAAATAAATAAACTGAAAAGCTCTTCAGTAACTGTTACTCATTTGTGCGAAAAGAAAAAATCCTAAAATGTCGAAGAAGGAAAAGTACAGCAAATCCGACGACGAAGATGACACTTTCTACTACCGTTACTCCTCCGCACCACCACCGGCGCCGCCGTCGTCCTCCGTCACTTCTAAATCCTCTCACGTCGGAAGCAGCGGCGGCGGAAGCGGCGGATTAGCACCATCAAAATCAACAGTCTACGTGAGTAATCTCGATTATACCCTTACAAATTCCGACCTCCATACGATCTTCTCTACGTTCGGTAAGGTCGCTAAAGTAACTGTAGTTAAGGATCGGGACACTCGTAAGAGTCGTGGTATAGGGTTTATACTTTTTGTTAATAGAGAAGATGCGGTTAAGGCTGTTAAAGGAATTGATGGGAAAGTGCTTAATGGAAGGACGTTAAAGGCGTCGATTGCATCAGATAATGGAAGGGCGGCGGAGTTTATTAGGAAGAAGGTTTATAAGGATAAGAGTAGGTGTTATGAGTGTGGGGCGGAAGGGCATTTGTCGTATGAGTGTCCGAGGAATTTGCTTGGGCCGAGGGAAAGACCTGAGCCATCGAAGAAAGGGAGGAGGGGTGGTGGAGGTGGGGGTGGAAAGGGGGTAGGTGGGGGTACGGGTAGGGGTAGGGGTGGGAATTGGGATGAGGAAGAGGGGGATGATGAAGAGGCTGCAGGAGCGCGGTTTGATGACGATAATTGGGCGTCTGTGGTGGATAGAGGCGTGGAGGAGAGGTTATTAAAGGGAGAAAATGAGGAATTCAAGAAGGAGAAAACAAGGGAGAAGAGAAAAGGTTATTTTAGTGATGAGAGTGATGAAGAGGATTGAAGCGCCGAAGAAAGGGAGGAGGGGTGGGGAGTGGGCGGAGGAGGGTGATGATGAAGGGGGAGGAGGAGCGTGGTTTGTTGACGATAATTGGGCGTCTGTGGTGGATAGAGGAGCGGAGGAGAGGTTATTGAAGGGAGATGATGAGGAATTCCAGAAGGAGAAAACAAGGGAGAGTAGGAAAGGTTATTTTAGTGATGAGAGTGATGAAGAGGATTGATATGCCGAAGAAAGGGCGAAGGGGTGGGGAGTGGAGGAGGAGGACGAGGAGTGCAGTTTGGTGATGATAATTGGGTGTCTGTGGTGGATAGAGGAGCAGAGGAGATGTATTGGAGGGAGATAATGAGGAATTCAAAAAGGAGAAAACGAGGGAGGAGATGTATGCTATTGGAGGGAGATAATGAGGAATTCAAAAAGGAGAAGAGGAAAGGTTATTTTAGTGATGAGGAGGATTGAATCGCCAAAGAAAGGGCAGAGAGGTGGGGGTGGGTTAGGGTTGGGGAACGACAAGAGGATGATGAAGGGGGAGAAGGAGCACGTTTTGATGACGATAATTGGGTGTTTATGGTGGATAGAGGAGCAGAGGAGAGGTTATTGAAGGGAGAAAATGAGGGAAAATAGGAAAGGTTATTTTAGTGACGAGAGCGATGAGGAAGATTGATTGTTTCATTTGGTGGAATTAGATGAGGAAAAAATGGGAGCTTTTAGCTTGTTTTTGAAGTTGAGGAATGATTTTCAATGGTGTTAAATGAAGGTATTTAAAAGTTCTCATTCCGTTCTTTTCTAGTTTTTGGTAATTGTTGAGTGTTATTTGATTTCATTGGGAAATATCAACATGATGTTGGATATCCGTGTATATGTAGGTTTAACTGAACTTATTTAGTATGGAAAATGTAGTTCTTTTGTTTCTCTTCCTTTTGGAGTTTGAATTGCTCTCAAATGCTAAGATTCATGCTCCAACTAGTTGACATTATTTTATTTGTAGGTTTAACTAAAGTATGGTAGCATTATAGGACGTATATGCGTTCTTGCAAAGTAGAGATTACAAGTTAAGTTTTGTTTTGTTTATTTGTTGTATTAGACTAAAATCTATTGTTTTTGGCTGTCAAGTTTTGACCAAGATTCCTTGGATATGTTGCTAAGTTTTAAACTGGATTTGTTTGGGAGGTCTTCGCAGTCCAAACACCCCTGAAACTGAATTGCGACAATGCTTCTTTTTGCCATAATGCAGGACTCCGTTGATGTCTTATTGAATCCATCTAGTTGTCATCTCCAGAGACTCCAATGAAAATTGAAACAATTTAGAATTTCTAAGTCCAATAGGCATGGTAGTGTATTTGAATTCTCCATTATTTTTTATATGTATTTCCCTTGGAAACCGTCATTGACAACAGAATGTCGGGGGTGTGCCAATATTGGCGAGGTTAGGAACTTGTAGTATGTCACCATAGACGAAAAGGAGATCGCATTTCCAAGGATACCTCACTCACTTCTTAAGAGGAAAGACTCTCTTAAGAAAAAACAAATAAAACTCAAAGCTTTATATAAAAAGCTTAGGGCCTGTTCGGATTGGCTTATTTTAAGTGCTTTAAGCTAAAATAGATTTTAAGAACTTTTGAAGTGTTTGGGTAAAATAAAATAAGTGCTAAAAAGGGAAAAATAAGCTAAAAGCTATAAGTTAGAATTTCTAACTTATGACTTTTGACATTATAAGTCAAAAGTTATAAGGTTATCCAAACACCCACTTATAACTTAAATTCAAGATGTTGTACATTAAGAGTTAAAAGGATTTTATACGGGCTTTACAAAACCAAAGAAGCAAGGTCACCAATTGATGTGAGACTTAAACCCTAATAGAAGATAAGGATGACAACTCAAAAGATTAGGATGATGGCTAATCTTATCAAGAGTAGGATGATAACTAATCTTATCAAGGTAAGGATGACAAAAACATATAACATGACAAAGTTATTGAATCATCTTATGACGAGTTATTGCATCATCTATGACAAGTTGATGCATCAGCAAGTAGTGAACTCTTTTATCACTAAAGCACAATGTAGTTTTGAAGAATTGAAAACTAGGATCTCTAAAGCACCTATATTCCTTACCTAAGTTTGTCAAGTGTCTGAAGTTGATTGTGATGCTTCCAATGTTGGTATTGATGATCTTATTCCTCAAAAAGGTCAACCAATTGTTTCTTTAGTGAAAAAGTCAACAATTCAAAGTTGAAATATTCAACTTCTAATAGAGTTTTATGCAATTATTCAAGCTTTGACCTATTGAAACCATTACTTGTTACCAAAAAGAGCTAATTGTGTATTTTAAGCATGAAGCGCTTAAGCATCTCTAGTCTCAACATAAGCTTGATCATCGTCATATTGTTTGGAGTGAGTTTCTCAAGCCTTCCTTTTTGGTCTCAGCATAAATTTGGTGTAAAAATTCAAGGTAGTTGATCTTAAGTTTTCGTTCTTCCCTGCTTTTCACCTTACACACAAAGTTTGTTGAATTTGAAGTTGTGAAAGCTAGTAGGGAGAAAATGTTAGAATTTGGTGAAATGTGGAAGTCTAGCTCTAGCATCCCTGCCAACACTTTCTTCCGCAAGAAGGATATCTTTTTGGAGGTAATTTGTCATGTTCCCTAAAATTCTTTACACCAGTTTTTTTTGGGGGGATTTTTGGGAAGCTCGTAAAGGAGGATTGACTGGGAATATTAGAAGCGATTAAGGTTTGGTTCTTAAAAATAAAACTTTTATTTGGCTAGGACTTATTACGACTTTATTTACTGTCTTTTGTCTTGAGCCGGGGTTCTATCGAAAACAACCTCTCTACTTCTTCAGAAGTAGTGGTATGGATTGTGTACATTTTACCCTCCCAGACTCCACTATGTGGGAATACGCCGGGTATGTTGTTGTTGTTGTTGTATTTGGCCAGGATGAGATGTCGTTCGACATATTCAAAAATGTTGCATTTGCCATTTAGCAAAGTCTGGAAATCAAAACAAAGGTAGTATATAAGCCATTGTTAATTCTTGTAGCTCACCGGGAAGATGTTCATGGATTTTCTATTAGGATGGTCGAAGACTCCATGAAGGCATGGCTCCATAGTGGTGATTCTTGATAGATTCGCGAAAATCATTTTGTACCATGTCACAAGTCTGATGATGCTTCTCATATTGCTAATTTATACTTCAATTAAAACGTGCACCTTCATGAAATTCCAAAAATTGTCACTTATCGAGATGTGAAGTTCCATGAGTCATTTCTGGCAGACTTTGTGGAACAAAATGGGAACTTATTTGTTGTTTAACTTAACAAGTTATCGCAAAGACAAATGGTCAAATGGAAGTTGTCAACAAAACTTTGGGAAATTTATTACATAGTTTTGTTGGAAAGTACTCCTCCGTTTTAATTTTTTTGTCTTACTTTTATTTTAATATTTAAAAAATGTTTCTTTTTCTTATTGGACAACTTTTTAATTCTAATTTTCCACATGACATATTTAAGACCACAAGATTAAAGGGCATTTTGGTACATTCTACATATTTTTAGTTTAAGATCACAAGATTCAAAGCCTTCTCTAAACTTTGTTCCTAGTCAAAGCTAAACAAACAAATTAAAACGGAGGGAATATATTCGTCAATGGGATCTTGTGTTGCTATAACAACAACAACAAACCCAGTATATTCCCACATCGTGGGGTCTAGGGAGGGTAGAGTGTACACAGTCCATACCACTACCTCTAAAGAAGTAGAGAGGCTGTTTCCGATAAACCCCCGGCTCAAGACTAAGGACAGTATATATAGAGAAAAAAAATGCATGGAAACATGATAAAATAACATAGGTATGACATCCATAAAAAATATTGAACACTGCCAAACAAGGACACCAAAGCCCTCCTACCTACTGCCTACGACTCAACCACACACCTTAGCCCTCTGTCCTAATGTTTTTCCTCCATACCTTCCCATCCTGGGTCATGTCCTCAGTCAGCTGTAACTGCTCCATGTCACGTTTAATCACTTTCCTCCTGTATTTTTTCGGTCTACCCCTACCCTGCTTGAAACCGTCCAAGGCCAACCTCTCACACCTACGAACCGGGGCATCCGTGCCTCTCCTTATCACATGGCCAAACCATCTCAACCTAACTTCCCGCAATTTATCCTCCACCAATACCACTCGCACTTTTTCCCGAATACTTTCATTCCTAACCCTATCATCCCTTGTAAAACCACACATCCAACGAAATATCCTCATTTCCGCCACCTTCAACTTTTGGATATGAGAATTCTTAATCGGCCAACACTCCGCTCCATATAACATAGCCGGTCGGACTGCAACTCTATAGAATTTGCCTTTTAGCTTGGGGCGCCTTCTTATCGCATAAAATTCCCGAAGCGATCCTCCATTTCATCCAACCTGCCCCAATACAGTGAGAGACATCCTCATCTATCTCTCCATTCCCCTGAATCGTAGACCTAAGATACTTAAAACTATCCCTCTTACAAACTGTCTGGGAATCCAACTTCACTACCACCTCCTCCTCTTGCCTCGAGTCACTAAACTTGCACTCCAAGTACTCCGACTTAGTCCTACTCAATCGAAAACCTTTAGACTCCAAGGTTTGTCGCCAAACCTCTAGCTTATCATTAACACCTTGTCGCGATTCATCAATCAAAACTACATCATCCGCAAAAAGCATACACCAAGGCACCTCGCCTTGTATGCTCCTCGTCAACACATCCATCACCACGGCAAAAAGAAACGGACTAAGAGTCGATCCCTAGTGCAACCCAGTCTAGACCGGGAAATGCTCGAAATCTCCTCCCACTGTCCTTACCCGAGTCTTCGCCCCCTCGTACATGTCCTTTATCGCTCTGATGTACGCCACAGGGACCCTCTCGCCTCCAAGCATCTCCACAGAACCTCCCTAGGGACCTTGTCATACGCTTTTTCCAAGTCAATAAACACCAAGTGAAGATTCCTCTTCCTCTCTCTATACTGCTCTACCAGTCTTTGCACTAGGTGAATTGCCTCAGTCGTGGAGCGACCAGGCATAAAATCAAATTGATTCTTCGAAATAGACACAATCTTCCTTAACCTCCGTTCCACCACCCTCTCCCAAATTTTCATGGTGTGACTCAACAATTTAATACCCCGATAATTGTTGCAACTCTGGATGTCACCCTTGTTCTTATATAAAGGGATCATCGTGCTCCATCTCCACGCCTCAGGCATCTTAACGGACTTGAAAATGATGTTAAACAAGTTGGTCAGCCACCTCAACCCTGCCCCACAAGAAAACTTCCAAAAATCTACCGAAATGTCGTTGGGCCCCATCGCCCTGCCCCTTTGCATCTTGCGAATAGCCTCAGTAACCTCCTCTACCTTAAAACACCGACAAAAGCCGAAATCGCGGCACTCCCTGGAGTGCTCCAACTCCCCCAACAGAACACCTCTGTCCCCCTCATTATTCAGGAGCCTATGAAAATACGACTGCCATCTTTTCTTAATGAGGGTGTCTTCTACCAAAACTCTGTCATCCTCTCCCTTAATGCACTTCACTTGGTTCAGATCCCGACCCTTCCGCTTCCTAACCTTGGCAAGCCTAAACAACCTCTTTTCCCCGCCTTTCTACTCTAACCCTTTATACAGACTCACAAAACCTGTTGTCTTAGCAGCTGTAACAGCTAACTTAGCCTCCTTCTTAGCTAACTTGTACTCCTCCCTGCTCACCCGCTTCTCCTCTTCATCCTTACTCTCAACCAACTTAACGTACGCGGCCTGTTTTATCCACCTTTTTCTTAACTTCTTCATTCCACCACCAGTCCCCCCGATGCCGGCCAGACCATCCCTTCGAAACACCCAAAACCTCTCTAGCAGTAGAGTTCTTTTATAGTAACAAGATTCCATTGACGAATATACTCTGTAATTCATGAATAACGAAAGAGACATCATTGTAAATAGACTAACCAATGATTTTCTCTCTCATACACTGTGGAAACATTAACCATCCTCTTTAGATTTTCTTCATCAATCTCATCGGGTAATGGATCAAACTCTGTAGTCCTTGAACAACTAAACTAATTAATTAACCCCCACACACATAAAAAAAAAATCTTGAAAGAGTAGAATCACTCAAACACGATGCTTGAAATGAACTTATACATGATTTTTAAGGGTGAAATCTTTGTCATACCATAGAAATTTCATCATGTTTAGCTGTATTTTCATCATCAGGTAACTCCGCGAAATCTCCAAAAAATTTAACAATCGCATCATCCTAGTGAATTCTTCAAAAACTCGATCAATTGTAACTTCAAATTCGAAGACGTAATGAGATAGCATTTTGAGCTCAACAACAAATACACCTCGTAAAACATGAGCAGGTCTTCGTTTTTGGAGTTACAATTGATCAAGTTTTTGAAGAATCTATGGTTGAGGCGATGGTAGTATTTCATTAGGATGGTGCAATTGTTGGATTTTCTAGGGCGACCTAAATATGATGAAATTCTGAGGTAGCACAAAAATTCCATCCTAAATCATGTATAAGTTCATTTCGAGTATCGTGTTTGATTGATTTTACTCTTTAATATTTTTTTTGTGTGTTAATTGATCAGTTGTTCGTGGACTACAGAGTTTGATCCCAGAGGTTGATGAAGAAAATTTGAGAGGATGGTTGAAGTTTCCTGTGTGTGCGCGCTTGTCTGTGAAAATCATTGGTTCGCCTATTTACGGTAATGTCTATGTCGTTATTCATAGACTACAAATTATATTCGTCAATGGAAACTTGTTACTATAAGTGAACTCTACCTGTAGCAACATAAGATTCCATTGTTGAATATACTCCTTCCATTTCATTTTGTTTTGATTTGATATGGAGTTTAAGAAAGTAAAAAAAACTTTGGAATCTCGTGTCTTAAACTTACCCTTTATGTACAACATCTTGAATTTGAGTTATAAAGCTTAGTGCTTATTTGCATCTTTTAAGAGAGTGTATTTGGATTTCTTTTCGCAAGCTAAGGGTCTATTGGAAACACTCTACCCCTGAGTTAGTTAGTGAACCAAGGTGGCCTCCTTATGATTATCCTTGTCATAGTGGCGTTCTTGCCCTCGCTACTATTGGCATACCTTCGATGTTTAGTCGTCCTCATTATTTCTTTGTTAGATAGTGAGAGAGTGAAAGATAGAAAAGGAACCGTCATCACCAATAATCCCCAAGTAGTTGCGTTTGGCTATATGAATCCTCTACATCCATTCGAACCTAACATTCGGAGTGTTCACATGAGTATCTTGATACCTTTGCAGAACAGTTGTTTTCTGCAGTTTGGTAATGTACACCCACTCATGCTCTGAAGTGATGTACTCAAATCAACTTACATTTTTAATATTTTCACATAATTGCAATATAACAAGCCGAGTCGTTAGAAAGTAACCACGAAGTAAGACTGTTTTATTCAGCTTGCACTTTCGAGCATTCAGAATGTGCCCGTAACACCAATCTTACAAGAAATAAGTTTTGCTGAATACAGTTGCCTCTCTTGCATTTATAACCAGGTGTAACTCTAATCTAACAGCTCCAATTCCACAGCAATGTGCTTAGTATCTTGATATCTTGTTTTAATGTTTTTTCCAGAGTTTGCCTCTCCTCCTTTCTTTGCAAATACATGAGCTTAACATGCTTCATTTTGTATTCACTCTTGGTGCATATTACGCCTAATTCCTTTGCCATTTTCAGCTGATTAAAATAATGGAGATCAGCTTCTATATCTGGAGGCTAGTGGCTTTTCTTATCAAGTTGATTGTTCCTCTTTTTGCTAGTGAAGGGGAATGTCACATGGAAAATTTTAGCTTTAGCGAGTGGTATGAGTAGCTAGAATATCGGGGGTTGGTGGTGAAGAATTTGGAGCAGTGCAGATATTTTTATTCACTTGGTTGCAACATGTTGTCGTTCTTATCTCCCTTGTTCTTCATCATTTTGGGTCAGAAAATAGGAGCTGGTTCGATGTTTTTGCGGTCGGTGTTAAGTTTCAGAATTGATTCAAAGTTATCTTTATTGGAATATAGAACATCTGTCACTCAAGCCTCAACACCATATTCAGGTACTCCAAGCATGCCAATGCAAGCCATTGTATGACACTCCTGTTTCTTGGTGGATCAACAGCTTGACAAGCTAGTTAGGTAGCCCTTTATTTGAGGATTTCTATACAGAATGTTGCTTGTAATATCAGAAAACGAATCAAAACTGTATTAGCACTGAAGCTTTTGCCAACTTTTTAATGTATTATTACCTCGTCCGGCTTGATTTTCTTTTGAAAGGAGTACAGTACAGATAATGTTATGCAGAGGCAAAATAGATAATATTGACTTATTCAATTGAAAGAAGAAGATTGATGCAAGTTGCATTCATGGATAAGGGCTTTTTTATTTCCGTTCCGTGTCCAGTACCCTCTTCAGCGTCCACATTGGGGGTAAAGCACTTGCTATCAAAGGCGATTTCATTTTCAGAGCAAGAATATAATGTAGCATACTGTTGACGTTTTCATTTTCTGCAGCAGTGTGCATAAGAATCAAACTAGCATCAAATTTGAAAACAAACCTTTATTACAAAGGATACAAACAATGAAGGTTAAAACTGTATTTTGGCCACTTAGTGTCTACGTGACAAATACGTGTACCTACATGGACCTTCAATGTCTAGATTCATCCAGTGTGCCACGTATGTGTTACGTAGGCACTAAGGTTGCCAAAAATACGATTTTGCTTAGTCCAGGGTTAATAAGATCCTTTTTAAGTTGGAGTGTGTCTCAGCAATTTCGTTTTCAAGGTGGAAGCAGTACATTTTCTCTATAACTAATAAAACAAACTTATGTCAGAGATATATTAAAACAAAAAGAAATTGATGTTGAGAGTTCACAACGAAATTTATTCACGTTTAAAACAAACAGAAAAGTTATGTACGTTTTGAAGATTTTTGCATGCAATGTGGTACTGTTTTTGGAACATTGCACAATAACGCTAGATATCACTGCAAAAGTGCAATCATGATGACTTCATTCAATTTAACCATTTTACTCTTTTATTTCTTTTTCCTTCTCCCTTTTTCTACCTAAAACATTAGGTTGAAATAGAAAAGGCTAAATAATCTTTACTGATTCAAAGCTCACAACAACAACATGCTCAGTGTATTTAAAGACAGTTATAGAATTTCTAGAGCATGAGAGACCGTTGCTTAAAAAAGAGAAGAAAAAATGTGTTGGATGGAAATGGTCCTTGTTCCTCTTGATAAATAATCAAGCTTTTAATCAAGTACAACGTCAAGTCTTTTAGTAGTATGTGTGTCGATAGGTAATATTAAATCAATTCTAAAAAATATTTACATCAAATGTTTAGTTTTATCGAGCATGCATTTTCGTGCCCCAAAATTTACACTTAAAAATGCTCCTTATTTGCACAGAACGTTTGGGGAGGACAGAGTGTTTGTGCCACCTCAGAGTAAGGTAAAGGAATTGTTTCTGATAGGTTAAGCGTAAACTCTAGACATTAGACTTTTTGAGTTATACCTACTTCTAACTCCTATTTCAATAAAATGAAGGGTCATTTGGTTGATCGAATGGGATAACATACGAATATTCGTAAAATTATTTGTCTCATCTTTCATATAAGATTAACTTATAAAGAAAAACACTTTCATAAAATATTCAATTGATATTCTAATCTCATCAACTAAATGACCAAATGACTTAATGAACGGTGTAGATTGTAGAGCACTAGAAAATAGAGATTAGCATTTGATAATCCCATTCGGTTTCGATTTATTTATTTTGATTTGTTTGATTTTTGATTATAGAAATGTGTGTATCAAAAATCAAATTAATTTTTTAAAATTCATCCAGTTCAGTATTTTATTTTTTAGATATTTAGGCCACCCTACTTAAAAAGCAGTTGAATCGAAATCCTAGATATCAAAACAAAGACCAAAAAGGGGAAAAACCAAAAGTAGCTTGTATTATTTCTATGTTTGTATGTTAATTAAGTTTCAATAGTAAAGACAAAATACCTAATTCTCTTACCTGTAAAGTACTACATTATATCAAGGGACATCCTTATACTACAATTGTTGTACAAATCCATCAACGGTCAGAAGAAAGCTCCAAATTTATCTAGTTTCATCTGTAAGTTCATATGATTTTGCACTTTCTTTTTTGTTTTGTTTTTAAAGAATATTTTACCTTTTATTGGTGTTTAGAGGAAGAGAGGGAGGATTTTCTTGTGGGGTGTTTTTTAATTGGCTAATTGATGAAGAATTTGAGCTAAAAATTGAATTTTGAGTAGTGGGTATTTGTTGATTGTTAGAGAATTTGAGGTCAAAATTGATTTTGGAGAAGTGGGTATTTGTTGATTTTTAGAGAGTTTGAGGTCAAAATTGATTTTTGAGAAGTGGGGTTTTGTTATATATTGGTTGATTGTTAGATAATTGATAGGGAATTTGAGGTCAAAATTGGTTTTTGAGTAGTGGGTTTTTGTTATATGTAGCTGTAGTGGGTATTTGTTGATTGTTAGAGAATTTGAGGTCAAAATTGATTTTTGTGAAGTGGGTTTCTTTTATGGATATGTGGGTATTAGTTGATTGTTAGATAATTCATTGAGAATCTGAGGTTAAAATTGCTTTTTGGGAAGTGGATTTGTGTTATATCTAGGTGGGTATTGGTGGATTGTTAGCTAATTGATAGAGAATTTGAGCTAAAAAATGGTTTCTGAGATGAGTTTTTGTTATATTTAGGTGGGTATTGTTGCTTCTTAGATAATTGATGTTATATTTGATAGAGAATTTGAGTTAAAGATTGGTTTTTGAGAAGTGGATTTGTGTTACATCTAGTTGAGCATTAGTTGATTGTTAGATAATTGATTGAGAATTTGAGGTCAAAATTGATATTTGAGAAGTATTTTTTTTTTTGGTTATATCTAGGCGGGGGGGTATTGGTCGATTGTTAGATAATTGATATATGATAGAGAATTTGAGCTAAAGATTGGTTTTTGAGATGTGGATTTGTGTTATATCTAGGTGGGCATTAGTTGATTGTTAGATAATTGATTGAGAATTTGAGGTCAAAATTGATATTTGAGAAGTGTTTTTTTTGGTTATATTTAGGCGGGTATTGGTCGATTGTTAGATAATTTATGGAGATTTGAGCTAAAAATTGGTTATTGGGAAGTGGGTTTTATTATATAAAGGTGGGTATTTGTTGGTTGCTCGATAATTGATAGAGAATTTGAGCTAAAAATTGATTTTTGATATGGGCTTTCGCTATATCTAGGTGGTATTGGCTGATTGTTAGATAATTGATGGAGAATTTGAGCTCAAAATTGGTTTTTGAGAAGTGCGTTTATGTTATATTTTAGTGGGTAATTATTGATTGATTGAACATTGAATTTTTGGGGTAATTTAAGTTTTCTCGAGTCAAATAGAATCTTGGTTTTCTTGTTCCTCTTCAGTTTTATACTACAGAATTTGCATTGATAGTAAAAAGAATTTCAATAATATAATGTAAAAAGATAGTACTTATTTAGAATCAGTAGTGGTTTTTTGAAGAGGGAGGCGTAGCTGGTAAAAGTTGCCTTTCATGTGACCACACAGGTTCGAGCTGCGGAAACAGCCTCTTGCAGAAATAAAGGGTAAGGCTGGGTACAATAGATCCTTGTGGTCTGGATCTTCTCAGGATCCTACGCATAGCGGGAGCTTAGTGCACCGGGATGCCCTTTTAGCAGGTTTTTTGTACTCGGAATGTCTTTGTTGTTTAATTCGGTAATGTATATTATTGGTAATTAGGTAATGTATATTATTGGGAGAAGGGAAAACCTTGTATTTAAGGTGTAAACAAAGTAGAAACCTCTTTTTAGGTTACTTTACCCTCAACAAGTTCTCTAAATTGAGGAAAATTCGTACTGTACTCTTGTTTTTTCCGCATTATAGTAGCTTATAGCCAAAGGTGGATGCAGAGTGCGGATACCAGGGTCATATGAATCAAGTACTTCTTCACTTGAAGTATCCCCTAAAATTGCAACAACTAGTGGATATGAACCCATAACTTCAAAATATATAATGAGTGTTCAATTCCAAGAACATTAAATTTTGAACTCATAAAGTTTAAATCTTGCCCACCTTTGTTTATAGGTGAATCAAATCAACAATAGAATTAGCATTGATGAATCAATAACTTAATTATGTGACACTTGCAGTATCTTTTCTCTGGATAATATCTGCGGATTTACCAAATGGATACTAATTGATGATTACCTACTTCATTCTTCAGGTTACGCAAATCGTAGTGTCTGTCAACTTCAAATTGGCTGATCGGTGGACATGATCTATGTTCAAGTAAGATAATTATGGAAAAGAAAAATTAAGAACAATATTTCTTTTTCTCTTAGGAAAGTATTTAATTATGTTGAAATTTCTAACTCTGACCAAAAGTTGCATCTTATTGTCTATCCGTTTTATTGCTACTTCTTGTGCTAAAAAATGATATGTTCTTACAAGATAATAAAATAAAAAGAAGCTGCAAATCAAGTTAATGAAATGCTAAAGAAAAATGTAACGATAACAAATGGAATCATGTCAATTGCTACTCTAGTTTAGTTTCTTACTGGTGATGTCTTGAAACCGATTCACGCTCAAATGGAATAAACAATACCTGATTACTATTTCTCAAACTTTGAACCGGCTAAACAGTTTTCATTTGCACTTACCCTTTTTGGCGACTCACCGGTATTGCTGATATGACAGTTCACTTGAAAAGGGTGTGGGCAGGTACTTATTGTTTCTGAATTTGCTGTGTCCAGTTTGATTTTCCAAAGTATACAGTAAAATATTCCTCTCGAGCTAGATAAGGCAACTGCTTGGTTCTCGTTTGTGGTCATACTCAATTAGGCCTTTTAAAGAACCTAATGCTTTGATCAATTGGAACCTGAAATGCTTTGTATGTTGTGGTAGACTGATGATTTCAATTATATGTTTTTCTTCTATATGATGGGATTGAAGTCCTTTTCCAATCTGCTTTGAACTGTTTTCCCTCGAACCGAGGGTCTAATGCAAACGACCTCTCTACCCCCAAGGTAAGGGTAAGGTCTGCGTACACCCTACCCTCTCCAGACTCCATTTTGTGGGATTACACTGGGCATACATTGTTGTTTTTGTAGTAGTTGTTGTTGTATTGTGGGGTTGGAGGTTGTGGAGAGGCTAATGTTGGGTCTCACTGTAGTTTCTGTTTTCTTTTGTATCTTTGGTAAGTTGATTTTAGCTCATTGCAGCTTCTGGTTCGGACATCAACTTGTTGAGTATGTGACAATCACAATCTGTTTTCACGTCTTATTATCAGTTTCCTCTTGGAAGTGCCTTTCGAGAATGTAAAGTGTAATATTACTTGTCTGCTAAAGTGTAAATCTCAGGGTACTTATCTGATATAACCCAAACCATGTCTATCGAAGGAGGCATAAATGCAGCAATTAAAAATTTGTAAAAACCATGCCTGAGTTAGCATGAATTTTTTGTGAAATATGAAAAATTATGAGCTTTCTTTGGGGATCTATTACATTGTGTGTCTATGCAAGCAGTTCATATCTTACTTTTAGATTTCTGTCACTACCGTCTTGAGCCCAGGGTCCATCAGAAACAATATCTCTACCTCACCTCAGAAGACGCTATCCCTATCTTGTTCTAGATTTATGTCACTACCATTTGTTTCGCCTCAGTATCTTATTATCTTGTTGTTGCCTTGTTGGTTTTGTTGCTTGCGATTGCCTCTTCTTCACTGTTTGTTCAGCCGAGGGTCTTTTGGAAATAGCCTCTCTACCTCATCAATCCTCCCCAGACCCCACCTGTGTGATTACACTGGAGGTGTTGTCGTTATAGCTGCAAGCAGTTCATTTTTATTGCTTCTCTCTGAAAATGTGTGCCTTGTAAATTTCCTGTTTAGTTTGAGGATTTCTTCCGTAAGGAAGTACTTATGGCACTTGACAGCTTGTGATTAAACCTACCAACACCTTCCATACGGTTGCTTGAAAGGGTGAGTAATGGTTACGTGCCCTTATCATATAAGGGAAACCTTGTCATTAAGATTCACATCAGTTTGATAAAAATTTAGGTAACCAAACAGAGACCTTTTTGAAAAATTAACAATTAGATCTGGAGATAAATGCACCCTTTTGGTTATTTCTTAGTATTGTATCGGAATTTCCTCAGCATGTGCTGCTAAGAAGTTTCCAGCTTAGGAATATATTACTTGTAATTGGTTTACTATGCAACAGTCTATGTCTAATCCTCCTTAACATCAAATTCAAGGCTCACTGATGCTTTTGGTATCCCCAAACACGCTTAACAAGAGCCTAGATTTATAGCTATGTTGCTCGACTCTTCAAAAATGTCAGTGGGTACGTGTCGGATTCTCCAAAAGTAGTGTATTTTTGGAGAATCCAACGTGACTGCAGCATTGAAAGTGAAGAGACCGCCCAACTTAGATTTGTAGATATGGAGCAATTCCTTTACTGTAATGGAATTGCAAATCTAATCACATAACCGAGAATCGATGTCTGAATATTAGTTGTGACAGCTGTTTTTGACTATGATATTGACCTTTTCTGGCTCAAGCTTAGATAGAGAAGTATTTCCTGGCTTTTTGGTTTTTACCCTTCAAATATCGTCCCTCGCATGGTATGTGATTATTAAACCACTAATACTCATAGAAGTAGGATGAACCTTGCCAAGAAATCTGGCCAACTTACTGAACATATAGTATACACGCAAAATGCTAAGAGAATTCCCATTTCTGACTCTTGAATTATTTATCTGAACAAGCTTTCTCATTGTTTTGTTGCTCAACCAGTGATGATGAACCGTTGGCCTTCAAGAAAATGCATGAATTTTCCACAGCGGACGGCTTTGTAGAGATAACTGAATCCTTGGCAGACATGATAAAGTTCATTGCAAATGAGCCCTCTGTGGGGCTTTTCTACATTCAACAGCATTCCCAGAATGCAGCGCCCAACCTTGTAAATCTCAAGAACAACATTGAGGAGAAATCCCGTGAAATGGCTCTCCACACGGAAGATTCAGAGGATTCAATCACTGTGATCAGGTCGATGAAAGAGTGTGGCCTTCCAATTGCTAATGAGATGATTAAAGATCTCAGACATACTCTAGCTGTTATTTCAAAGAAACAACCAAAAAAAGGATTAATTAGTGGACCTAGTACAAGTTTCCCAGTTGGTATAACTACCTCTTGGAGTCCTTCTACCTGGGCTCGCAGTACAGGTTCAGAAGAGGGCGATGTGAGGACAGCAGGCTATCTTTCGAATGTTTTAAAATCTGCAAAAGAAAAGGCTAGCAACTTCAAGTGGCCTCAGTTAGAAACTGGAGAATCTCAACCAGTCAAGAGTGAACCATCTTTATCGGACAAGGATGAGCCATCTATGACCTGTACTAATGATGTGCTATTAGCTGCAGCTGCAAGCTCTTCTTCCTCGCTTGGTCGGTCCAATAGTGAAGACTTAACATCATCAAGTCGAATTGTGGATGAGCTACAACAAGAACAGGTAAACAAAAGCATGTCCCATGATCAACTGCTGTCTTTAGCCGAAAACTTTGATGAATTTAAAGCAGATAAAGAAGCGAAACTAGAAGAGTGGTTGGGAGGGACATTGACATTGTAATGCCGATCCAGAGAATGAGAAACGCTGAAGTCCTTTAGCTTGATTGAACTTTGAACCTCGGCGATGATTTTCTTATGAAGGACTCTCCTCCTGTATCATGATTCATATATATCATTATACTAGATGAAAAATGTTAGAAGTGAGAGTTCATTGTAGTCAGGAAATGTAAGGTCATGTAGAAGTGGATTATTGCTCGACTTGGAGCAACAGTAAAGTTGTTTCCGTGTGAACTATAGGTCACGGATTCAATGCTCAAGGTAGGCTTCTTATATCACTCTTTAGGGGTTTGGTCCTCTGCACCCTGCATGAATATGGAATGCTCATTGCACCGGGCTGCGCTTTTTCCCTTGGGCCCTAGTTGTGTTTGTACATTGAGGAATGTATTCTCTGTAAACTTCTTTAGCTGATCCCTATGTTGTGTTCTGAATACTCATTGTCATGGTTCAATTGGGAAAACAATACGCTAAGGGGTCGTTTGTTGTGAAGTATAAGGATAAATAGTCCCGAGATAAAATGAGGGACTATTTTATCCCATGTTTGGTGTGAGGTATTAGTTATTATCGGGATTATTTATCCCATCATTTACACCATAGTGATGGAATAAGTTATTTCATACACATGGTGGGATAATTAGTTTCATGATAACTCTTTCCGAACCAAACGACCCTAGGAGATTGGTTGATTCATATACTAATTATCCGGAGATATCACAACTAGACTCGTGCAATAAACTCAGTAACTTATTAACAAAACGAACAAGATAAACTTGTAGGACAGCCATTATTTTTGCTGATTCATTAGCTAACTACTCTCTGCACTTGAACTTTAGTACAACGCGTAGGCGTTTGGCCATTGATTTTAAATATTTTTCACACTATTTGAAATTTACGAAATTTAAGTTAAAAAAAGAAACTGTATTTGGTCTTACTTTTGCAAAGGAGAGGAGAGGACTATTTGGAATTCATGAAAACTGAGTTTTGAAGCACATATTTGAAAATTTTAAGACCAAACACAATTTTGAAACAACATAATACCCCGTATATTCCCACAAAGTGGGATTCGAAGAGTATACACAGTCCATACCACCACCTCAGCAGTGAGATAGATTCAATAGACCTCCAGCTCAAGACAAAAGCAGTCTAGAAAAATACGAATTTGAAACAAAGGGAGAAATCATTCTGGAAAAAGAAATAATTCGCGAAAAGGGACCCATTCTTTCCTTCAGTAAATCTTTGCTTCATACAACTACAACAACATTGTAATGACCCGAGACTACCACCTAGTCATCACACGGTGCTTACGATCCCGAAGGACCACAAGCTAACCCATGAATGATATATGCTCTGAGCACTGAATAATAATACTAAAATTAATGCGGAAAAATGGGCTAAAATGCCATAAGGTTCAAAACATCTAAAATACTGATAATAAATAATAACATCTGAATTTGAAATACTGTCTGAAAATCTAGTCTGAAAAGTCTCTAACTGAATCTGTTTGAAAGTGGAGTTGATGGGACAATCCCCCAACTAACTCCATCTACTAAAATACTGCTAAGCTAAAGTATTGAAATAAAAGCACATCCTTGATAGATGAGGACTCACTACTGGATCTGCTACTGCTGGCTGAATTTGGCTAAACGCGGTCAGGAACCTGTGCGTCTGAACCTATGATATGAAACATCATAGCGCATAAAAGTATGCGTCAGTATATGGGAATGTACTGGTATGCTAGATGAGGTAAGACTGAATGCATGGGTTTATATGCATGATCAATAACTAATTGAATGACATGCAAGAGCTAGATTAGCATACATGGAGTATCTGTAACTAATGAGCATACTGTAACTGAGTATATTGGAACTGAATCTGTTAACTGATAACTGAATATACTGATAATCTAAGATCACTGATAATCTGATTTACTGATAACTGAGTGACTGTATCTGACAGTCCTAATTCTGTAGAACTGAACTGATTTCTATTCTGAAGACTGAGACTGAAACTGTGGGAGGTAATCATCTAACCGACATGCCCCAATCTGAACTAATAGATAATTGAGTTGTGGTCCAATCTGTAACCCCAATTGAAAGAGTGTCTGTACCGTGCCACGGGTAAAGACAACTACTGTAGAGTCAGTCCTAACTAACGGGTGACCCCTGAGATCAGTCCTAAACTAGCGGGTGATCCTTGAGTATGTCAGTCCTACCTAACAGGTGACATCTCATAACCTACGCTGGCTACATAGTTCTGGAACGTAGAGATTGCTTCTAGGGACCCAGTCCTATCTAACGGGTGTGCCTCCATCCCTAGGCTCGCTCGGTGCTGAATCTTACTCCCAACTGAAAGACACTGAACTGAGTATACTGAACTGAACTAGACTGATACTGAGATTACTGAGTTTTCCTAAGTTCTGTAATTGACTGAGTTCTACTGAGTTTTGTAACGGACGGAGAGTACTACTGATCGTGACATGATTGATACTATTCTGTAACTGACACTGGCTCTAAGTAACTAGCTAAATTGTCAGGTATTAAATACCCCCAGGACTCGATAGCATGAAAAGTAAAGCAAAGCATAATCTTGAATAACATAACAATGTTCACTTAGTCATAATTCAATCATAGAGATATTTCATCAAACACTTGTAATGCATTAACTTATATATGTACTAGCATGTCATGATTACATCATTTTATTTACATGGACATTCTATCAAACACTTGAGGAGCACAACTTAATGCACATAATCATGAATAACATATAAACATGGCAACTACAATGCCCAAACTTGCAATTTCATGGATTCAACATACAATTCATATAATTTCCCCCTAAATACTACTTCTATTTTCATGAATCTTATCACAATCATGGATTGAAAACCAAATCAACATCATAGATGCATTAATCACTTTATAAATTCAAGAGTTTATCAAGATAATCACATATTGCTATTTAATTTCATGAAACTTGCACTTAAGTCATGGATCTTAACCCAACTAATATCAAGAATATGAATTCAATCTAATTCAAACATGAAAATCATAAATACTCAATCTTTGTACTTTGAAAAAGAATTCTTAGACTTCATGGGTGAAAGGGACTCATGAATAGACATCTAACATACCTTAATTTGTGAGTTTCTTGGAGTTTTTAGAGAATCTTGAGATTTGTTCTTGATCCCTTGAGGGCTAGGGTTTTGCTAGTTTCAGAGAGAATGGTTTTTAATTTGGGAAAAAGTGAATAATGAGTAGCTAAGGACGTTTTTAGGGATTAAATCCCTTATCCGGCCATAATAAAATTATGGGAAAAGACTGTTTTAACCTTGGGCGTCCTTCAAATTTTTCGTAAAATTTTTTCGAACTGGGCACCTGGTACGACACGGCACTATCGTGTCGTGTCACTGAAAAATGACAGCTGGGAAATTGCATGGTGGCACGACGCAGTGGTATCGCATTGCCACTTTGTTTGCAAACTGAAAGTGCACCGTGACACGGTGTAATCGCGTTGGTACAGTGAAAATTGATATTGTGAACTAGGTCTATGGCGCGATGCGCCAATATTGCGGAACAACACTGGAAACTAACAATTGTTATTTTGGCTGGTTCCGCGACGCACTGATGGCTCAGGTGGTACACTGTCTTACTAAAATGGCCATAACTCTTCGCCCGAGTGTCGGATTTGGGCGAATTTTATATTGATGGAAAGCTTATTCAATTTCCTAAACAATGGAAAGTCGAAATCTTGAAAATTACATAGGAATTAAATGTTATTCATTTTTAAGCTAGTTCTTGACATTCTAGGAGCGAATTTAAGCTAGGAAAAAGTACGAGGTGTTACAATATCTCCCCCTTGGGAATATTCGTCCTCGAATAAGACTGGCTAGGCTGAGAAATGCTGATAGACTAAGTTGACACACTGAACATGCACACTGAACATGACTACATGGTTGAACTACTGACAAACTGAGTTTCCATACTGGACATGCATATCTGATGCATGGAATACATGACTGAACTGATTAATGAAGGCATGATTGAATATGCAATGATAACTGATACTAAGACTTATGGCTGTAACTGAACATGGGACTAAGTAGATTTAAGGAAGACTGTTACCTTAAGCTAAGAACACTGATAAGCCTAAGATCATTTATTGAACATGTATGAATGGGAACATGAGAACATGAATGAGTTTGAAACGTGATACACGAACTGAATATCATGAACTGAACTGAGCCTTTGAGTACATAGCTTACAGCTGAAATTAAAAGGTTTAGATCATGATAGCTCAGGGGTTATAGAGCATCCCCTCCTTGGGACGCTATGTCTCTCGAGAATGCTGACTCGATTGAGGTACTGAGGAACTGAATATCTGGGATCTGAAACTGAGGCATGTTACATAAACTAGGCTGAACTCGTAGCTTGGCTAAAATTTTATAACATGAGATGAAGCCTTCGAAACGCCCTAAAAAATAGAGTGACTAAGCCCTATCCACTGTAACTACAAATTTTCAAACTTAGATATATTCCTCGAATACTCTCTCAACAATACATCTCATTTCGGTATGACACTTCTCTTGCGACTACTGAAAATATTTATATGGGCATTGAGCACGAATGCTTACCCATACTAACTTGTCTAATTAACTGAATAACTAATAGTTGAATACTGGGCATGTAAGACTGAACTGTACTAAGTCTGAATAACCGAACTGAAACTGTAGGGTACTATGAATATGAGGAAGAGACGAACTGAGTAACATGAGATAAATGAGCATAAATTTGTGAGAGCGATATTATTTAAGAACGCAAGACCAAACGTATAACATAATTATGAAATAGTCTGTAAACGGAGGTACTGATCTGATTACTAGGCTAAGACTGTGACTGAGACTGTACTGGAACTAACTGAATATTGAGTGAAATGAAAATCCTTATACTTGGAACTATAAGCATGTATTATTTTCGATGATGTTCACGAATATAATCTGTGATTATAGAACTGACATGTAAGGCATGAGTACTGACATCACTACTAAAATATGAAAGTCTGACTTGGTTACTTGTTCTACCATCTCCCCCTTAGCTTAGAACTATTATTCTAAACCTGCGAATCACTTAATAAACTCCAAACTAAACTGTCACCACTTTACTTCTAAAGTCTGAGGTAGGCGCTGAGGAAGGCTCTGCTAATATTTTGGGTCTGACACTAAAATTGATGGCTATATAAGGATTACAAAGAAAGTAAAGCCTCGGGATCTAATAAGGCATAAACATAAAGACAAAAGACTTATAACGTACTCGTAACTGTATCAGGAGAACTTCCCTGGTCATGGTGAGACTAGAGTGCATAAAATTTGTTCTGGCCCTGACCACTAGTTGTACTGGAAGTGGCGCCATGTTGACGCAAATATTTTCCCCTCTGAGCTATTAATCTACATTTCTGCATCCTGTGGCTTGGCTTACCACATATAAAACACACTTTGTTGCCTGCTCTACACGTACCTAGGTGATTTTTACAATACTCTTTACAAAGTGGATAGGTACGACCACTGCTCACACTACCCTGGGTTTTGAATACTGGTGCCCCATCATGATTGTCATTCCTGAACATAGGGACTGGAGCACTGGCTGAGGATGGAGCTGGAACTGAAGACGTTGGATGAAACTGGGAACGGTTACCGCCCTCTGACTTAGGCTGACTGAAATTAAAGCTACCCGTTCTAGCTCTCTTATTCTCTCTCTCCTTCTTCTTAAGTTTCTGCTCCTCAATCTGTTGAGCATGGACCATAATCCTAGATATGTCCATCTCTTTAATCAACATCTTTTTTTCTACACTCCTTAACCACACTATCTGACACCCAGATACGAACTTGCTCATTCTGGACCTATTGTCTGCTATTACATGGGGAGCATATCTGTCTAACTGAGTAAACTTGAGGGAATACTCTTTTATGTTCTTACTACCTTGCTTGAGATTAATGAACTCTAACACTTTGGCTTCTCTCAGCTCTAAGGAAAAGAATTTGTCTAGGAAGACAGTAGAAAACTCTTCCTACTCTATAGGCTTTATATGTATACCCCTGTCTACCTTCCACTGCTTAAACCACATATGGGTTACATCTTGTAGCTGATAGGCGGCTAACTCTACACTCTCACTGGAAGTCACTCCCATGATGTTTGTGACTTTTTATGACTTTCTGAACCTGATCGAGGAACTCCTGTGGATCCTCTTCAGACTTAGATCCCGTAAAGAAAAGAGGATTCATCCGGGTGAAGTCTCAAATTCTGGTTGCAGCAATATTAGCCACTGGGTTGGCCAGAACAGCAGCTGGCCGTTCATTTTGAGCTACGACTGAATTGGCTAGAGTAGTGAATGCAACTCTGAATTCTGCGTGAGAGACATTTTCGTCCAGGGGATCTGCCTAAACGGGTTGAGGAGCTGACTAATTTCCGGTCCTTCTTTTGTTAGTCTTTCTGGGAGGCATGTTCTGTAAACAAAAGAAAAAAGTGGATTAGACTGAGAGATTAACTTAAGCTCACGCTCACTCGCACGACATGAATACTGAAAGAAGGAAAACTTTTCCTAAAACATCTCATAGCCTCTTGTCCATAAGTGTGGCGCGCTACACACCCATGCGCATGACTCTACTAGATGCGACTTTTTAGACTCCCTAGGACACTGTTGAACCTTAGGCTCTGATACCAAGTTTATAACGAACCGAGACTACCCCCCAGTCGTCACACGATGCTTACGACCCCGAAGGACCACAAGTTAACCCATGAATGATATCTACTGTGAGCACTGAATAATAATACTAAAACTAATACGGAAAAATGGGTTGAAATGCCATAACGCTCAAAACATCTAAAATACGGATAATGAATAATAACATCAGAATCTGAAATACTGTCAGAAAATCTAGCCTAAAAAGCCTCTAACTGAATCTGTATGAAAGTAAAGTTGATGTGACAATCCCTAAACTAACTTCATCTACTAAAATACTACTAATCTGAAGTACTGAAATAAAAGCACATCCTCGATAAATGAGGACTCACTACTGGATCTGCTATTGCTGGCTAAATCTGGCTAAACGCGATCAGGAACCTAAGCGTCTGAACCTATGATATGAAACATCATAGCGCATAAAAGTATGTGTCAATATGTGGGAATGTACTGGTATTCTAAATGAGGTAAGGCTGAATGCATGAGTTTATATGCATGAACAATAACTAACTGAATGACATGCAAGAGCTGGATTAGCATACATGGAGGATCTGTAACTATTGAGCATACTATAACTGAGTATACTGGAACTGAATCTGATAACTGACAACTGAATATAATGATAATCTGAGATCACTGATAATCTGATTTACTGATAACTGAGTGACTGTATCTGACAGTCCTAATTCTGTAGAACTGAACTGATTTCTATTCTGAAGACTGAGACTGAAACTGTGGGAGGTAATCATCTAACCGACATGCCCCAATCTGAACTAATAGATAATTGAGCTGTGGTCCAATCTGTAACCCCAATTGAAAGAGTGTCTGTACCGTGCCACGGGTAAAGACAACTACTGTAGAGTCAGTCCTAACTAACGGGTGACCCCTGAGATCAGTCCTAAACTAGTGGGTGATCCCTGAGTATGTCAATCCTACTTAATGGGTGACATCTCATAACCTACGCTGGCTACATAGTTCTGGAACGTAGAGATTGCTTCTAGGGACCCAGACCTATCTAACGGGTGTGCCTCCATCCCTAGGCTCGCTCGATGCTGAATCCTACTCCCAACTGAAAGACACTGAACTGAACTAGACTGATACTGAGATTACTGAGTTTTCCTAAGTTCTGTAATTGACTGAGTTCTACTGAGTTTTGTAACGAACTGAGAGTACTACTGATCGTGACATGATTGATACTATTCTGTAACTGACACTGGCTCTAAGTAAACAGCTAAATTGTCGGGTATTAAATACCCCCAGAACTCGATAGCATAAAAAGTAAAGCAAAACATAATCTTGAATAACATAACAATATTCACTTGGTCATAATTCAATCATAGAGATATTTCATCAAACACTTGTAATGCATTAACTTGTACATATACTAGCATGTCATGATTACATCATTTAATTCACATGGACATTCTATCAAACACTTGAGGAGAACAACTTAATGCACATAATCATGAATAACATATAAACATGGCAACTACAATGCCCAAACTTGCAATTTCATGGATTCAACATACAATTCATATAACTTTCCCCTAAAGACTATTCTATTTTCATGAATCTTATCACAATCATAGATTGAAAACCAAATCAACATCATAGATGCGTTAATCACTTTATAAATTCAAGAGTTTATCAAGATAATCACATATTTGTTATACATGCTATTTAATTTCATGAAACTTGCACTTAAGTTATTGATCTTAACCCAACTAATATGAAGAATATGAATTCAATCTAATTCAAATACGAAAATCATAAATACTCAATCTTTGTACTTTGAAAAAAAATTCTTGGACTTCATGGGTGAAAGGGACCCATGAATAGACATCTAACATACCTTAATTTGTGAGTTTCTTGGAGTTCTTAGAGAATCCTTGAGCTTTGTTCTTGATCCCTTAAGGGCGAGGATTTTGGTAGTTTGAGAGCGAATGGTTTTTAATTTGAGGAAAAGTGAATAATGAGCAGCTAAGGACGTTTTTAGGGATTAAATCCCGTATCTGACTATAATAAAATTGTGGAAAAAGACTGTTTTAACCTTGGGCGTCCTTCAAATTTTTCGTAAAATTTTTTTGAACTGGGCACCTGGCACAACACGGCACTATTGCGCCGTGTCACTGAAAAATGATAGTTGGGAAATTGTATGGTGGCGCGACACGATGGTATTGCGTTGCCACTTTGTTTGCGAACTGGAAGTGCACCACGACACGGTGTAATCGCGTTGGTACACAAAAAATTGATAATTGTGAACTAGGTCTATGGCGCGGTGCGCCAATATCGCGGAGCAACATTGGAAACTGACAATTGCTATTTGGGCTGGCTCCGCAATGCATTGATGGCTCAAGTGGTACACTATCTTACTAAAATGGCCACCCCAGGCGTCAAATTTGGGCGAATTTTATATCGATGGAAAGTTTATTCAATTTTCTACGCAATGGAAAGGCAAAATCTTGAAAATTACATAGGAATAAAATGGTATTCATTTTTGAAGCTAGTTCTTGATATTCTAGGAGCGAATTTAAGCTAGAAAAAAGTACGGGGTGTTACAAACATACCCAGTGCATTTTCCACAAAATAGGGTCTGGGGAGGAGGGTAAGGAATACACAGTCCATACCACTACCTTAGACGAAGTAGAGAGGTTGTTTCTGATAGACCCCCGGTTTAGTAAAGTGGCTCAGGAAAAATCTTTACTGCATCTATATATCAAAAAAAAGGTTCCCCTCCTAGGGATAATGTACAACTGTACTGAGAAATTGGCAACTAAAACTGCAAAGGTTGGTGAGCTCCTAAAAGTTGCAATATACACAATGGGCTAGAAATCCCAAATGGATGCCTTCTAAGTTACGCAGCAGTATAACAAAAACACTAGACAGAACAACTGCAGACTGCAGTATCATAAGATGGGAGTCGGTTGTAAAATATGTGTAACTCTTGAAAGCGACGAGTAAGCAAGCGATAGGTGTCAAGCTGACAATCACATCCTCGATTCCCCGTCAAGCATCATAGTTTCCAACTCCCCATCACCTGCAAGCCATAGTATAAAGGTCAGCAACCAGTGAATACATGTTAAATTGCAGTTTTCGCCATCATGGTAGCTACTTTCATGAGAACCATAAAGAAATTTACGTAGGTTCTTGTTAGTCCAGTAGTACATTCTATGTATGCTAGTTTGCCATAATAAGGAGAAGACAACACTATAAACGGCATAAGATAAATTACTGATAAAAGTGTGTTACCATAATATACCTGATGTATGCTGAATAGCGGAATTTCCACTAGAAGGCGGAGCACATGTATCTGTGCTATCATCATATGTACTCCTGGGATAAACAGGCCCATCGCTATTGCTTCCTGTCTTTCCTCCAACATCCAAAATTGGAACTGTATAACTATCAATATTACCGTCAAACTTATCACCAATGCTTGCATTGGGAAGCAGGTGTACAGAACCACTGCCCACTGAATTTGACCCAACGTTGTCACTTACACCAATATTCAAACTTGGAGAAGCTACAGATCCAATGCCGCCAACTGGTTTAGGTTCCAAGTCAACATTTGTCAGAGGAATCATGGTAGTGCTGCTACCAACTGCTTTAATCCTGCTGCTAACAGCAGGGAATGAAGTGATTCTATTGCCTCCGCTTACAACTTTAGCCTTTCTGAAATAATTAAGAAACAAGATCCAGAAAAAGCTGAGATTCACTCCCAACAAGAAAAGGAAAGAACAAACTAGAGATAAAGAGAGAGGATAAAGAGGGTGGGTGCACATACCTAACTGTTTTCCCCTTGATATTGGTGGCTTTTGACTTCATGACACCTATTTAAGAAACAGATTCTTTAGGCTTAAATTGATAGTGCTACGGTTACTAAAAGGGAACAAATGAAGAGAAAAGGGATGGTATACCAGATTTAGGTGTAAGAGATCTGGAACCATGTTTGCGCGTTCCCCTCTCAGCCTTAATTGAAGCAATTATAGAATCAATATTTGGACCCAAACCTTTTCTACCAACCAGTTTCACCCCAAGTTTCTCAGAAAGGAAATTCAGTCTCATCGGGTCACCACCTCTGACCTCTCTAAGGTCAAGCGCTTGTTGCTTGGATAACAAGGTATAAACATGAAGGTCGTGCTGGTTATTAAATTGGGACTGAAGCTGCTGAAAAAGTAATTTATTAGAAAGATGTCTATCAGGCCTTGTCCCACCATGATTCCGCGATTGGGGCACATTGAAATTCACCCTCAAAATTGCTGGTGACTCAGGATCCGAACTCTTACTAGCAAAAATTATAGAAAAACTACCAAATTCCACGTCTGGCTCCCTAAATAAGTCATCCAAAACAGTAGCATAATAATGAGCACTCTTTGATGGTTTTTTCTCAACCTTCAAACCCATGGCTCTAACCTCAGCATGGTGGGCTATGTTCGCAGCTTCTCTGAGCCCACTAAGGAAAGCTCCGTGCATAGTGGCAGGATAGCGCCTATTTGTGGCCTCACCAGCAAAGAAAAGTCTGCCATCACCCACACTTTCAGCTAAAATATCATAGTCATCTCCTGATGCCCCCACTGCAACATTAGAGTAAGAACCCAGGCTGAAAGGATCATTTCCCCATCTCGTACATACAGTTTGGATTGGCTCTGGAACTTCAATCCCTTGTGGTTCATATATACCTGAAAGCAATGTCCGGAATTCTCATTACTACATCAGAAACAAGAACCTTAACGGCAAGTTCTATGTAACAAGAACGCTTGTTGGAAAGGGCACAATATTTTATCTTTACTGAAATACAGAGATAAGTAACCACATATTTCAATCAAATGCGAATACTGAAAAAGATTGTTTAACTCAAGCATATAGTCTAAGAAGAAAAGGTATAGATTCATTCTTTCAAGAAGGTGAAAAGTAAGTTTTTCTCTCTCCTCTCCCTCACATTTTCCTTATTTTTAAAATCAGAAAACTCCTTTTGGGAAAGAGGGATGTGGCCCAATCTTTTGGGGTCATAAACATTATTATAGGGCATGCCTACTAATAATAAAGCAAATTACAAACATTAGCTTTCTTCTGGGCTTGTTGAATGAATATGAGCTATAGTTCATATGTACTCGAGAAACCCTGATTTCCAACGTTCTCTTCAAGTACGTCTCCCTCAAAGAGAGACATCTTCCCTACCATGTATTTATATAACTAGTTTTAGTGTGTTTTGCGTCAATTAAAAGTGTTAAAATTATTAAAGAACAGATGGAATCAATTACGTGAAATAGCAATCAACATCGAGATAGATGCAACATTCATTTAAATGGAAAAATAAACATAACATTGAAGCAATAGTTGAATTAATTGTTCTTTTCCATATGAATTACTTTTGTTTTCCATGTTTTCTTTTAATTTAAGCCATTGAGCCTCAAATGATAGGATTATTCAGCACTTCTTCATAGTCCACCTTTTCTAAACTATCAACCTAATGGGATAAATGATTCAAAATTGAAAATTTGAACATAAAACAGTCACATCACTGTTAGTCAATCTCTTCTTAACCAAAACAACCAAGAGAAAATGGCATTATCTCCATAAAAAATTTAATTTTCTGCGCGCCAAATCATTGTTCTCTCCTTCTTGTTACTAAGCTGAATGGCATCTTATACAACAGAATGAGAAATAAAGTTCAAGATTGAGGAAATCAGTCGCAACAAAAACTGCATTTTACCTTTTAGAATTTGAAGAACTTTTGTCACTGCATCAGTCGGGGGCATCGTCTCAAACTTGTGTGCAGCTTCTCCAGCAACTAGAGCTAACAATAAGGGACCACCAGCAACAGTTGCATAGCTATAGAACAGAAAGAATTCACCCCTGCTACCAGAATTATCAGTAAGATGCCCAAAGGTATCAAGATCAGTGCCCCAGAACACATATGGGAAAAGCATTGCAACCTTATTTAACAATCCGAATCCCAATCTTTTTATTCCGTCAAGCTTCCGCTGAGGCAACTCTGGAATGAACTTAATAGAACCACCTTTCAGAACTCCAAGAGGAACAGTGCACAGTGCCATATCTCCCTCAAATACTTGCCCCCCAGCTACAACCTGTACTCCATCACTACCATAACGAATGGTATGCACAATTTTTTCATAAAGAATAGGTATATTTTCAGCTAATGCCTGAACTAGTTTTGCGTTTCCTCCAGGCAGGAAGCAATGATCCCCTCCCATGTCAAAGGGGTCATCTTGGTCCCAAAATGCTAAGGAAAGCTTGGAAATCAGACCTGCATTTGCATATTCTAGATTTGCTAGATGCCAATTAAACAAACCCATCTCCTCTTCATTCACAGCATTTTCATAGTCCTGACGGAAAGTCTCCAGTGCTGCTCCAAGAGATACATCCTGAGAAACTGCTCCCATTAACTGCCTGAGCGTGCTTGCCTTCTCCAAAAGTAGGTTATAAGCAGTCTCCACCTTGTGATCTAAATCTTGATCAACTGGCTTCCCATCCACGCGATAAAGAGGGCATTTGTCTCTGACCTTGTGAAGTGTGTAAGAGAGCTGCCGCGCCAAAAGACCAAGTGGGTTCCCTAGTGTACCTGTCAACACACTTCCTCCCAAATCAGCAGCAGCCACCTTATTCCCACCTTCCATTTTTTTCGTGTACACTCTTCCGCCCGGACGTTTTCTTCCCTCCAAAATTGTAACCTTAAAGCCAAACATCATCAGATGCCTCGCTGCAGCTAACCCCGCAAGTCCTGCCCCAATAATGATAACACTAGGCTTACTCGGCTCAGCTGGAATCCTATCCTTAATAGCCGGTGCAACTCCAAAATTAATATATCCACGTGATACCAAATAATTATGAGCAGAATCCAGCAAAGCACAACAATGCTTAGGTATAACGTCAACGAACATCTCTTTCGTTATCCAAGTGGATACATTTACTCGCCATTTGGTAAGTATATGGTTTCTAATAAGAATGTAATTAACCTGTTCGATACCACCCACTACAGAAACAACTTTAGCCTCGATTTCCTCATCAGTCAAGGAGTCAGCTGGAAACCCCGCAGTTAAAGCAATTAATGCCTCAGTTGTAGCCTCTTTGTTAATTACAATAATCTCATCCGAAGCATCAGAAGAAGTAGCATTTGTTCTAGCAGTCAAATTACGCACACGATTCGAATTCTCCACAAGGGTTTTGTTAAACTGAAAAGAAAAAGACAACAAGGATGAAAATGGACACTGTAAATTACCATTAGTCTTACAACTGTAAGGATGTGTTTGGTACGTTCTCATGTACTGTTGGTTAAAAACTTTGAAAAGAATTTTCTTTCGAAAATCAAGCTCTTTCAAATAAGAAAACTGATAAAATGATTTACTTAACAAAAATAGGAAAACAATTGGCATTGTGTCCTCCCACTCTCACACCCACGCACCCTTCCACCATCCCACCCCCAAATCACACCCCACCCACCGGCACCACCACCCCACCCTTAGTCCCCACAACCGCCTACCAAACAGAGCTTTCTTGAAGATGCAGGGAACCATTTGGCATCCGCCCTTAAGGAGAAGAGGAAGTACGACGAAAAGGGTAGGTCCGCCTGAAAAGCTGAGTTTTTCAGTTTGTTATGGAGGGATGTAAGTGCACAAGCTTAACCAAACCACCCCACCCCAACAACCACCACTAACCCCACCCACCCAACATCACCCCTGCCTTCCACCACCACCTCCCCCCTCCCCCTCCCCCAAACACACACACAAAACCCCCTATCCTCCCCCTCCCCAACACAATGGACATCACTGTACCCCACCCATCCTCCTAATTTTGTCTTACAGCAATAACAATATACCGAGTAGAATCCCACAAGTGAGGTCTAGGGAGAGTAAAGTGTACACAGACCTTCCCACTACCTCGGGGGGAGTAGAGTTGATGTTTCCGAAAGACCCTTGGCTCAATGATAGGACACCTGATTATCGAGTGGAAAAGTGTGATGAAAACGAGATAGCCTAAAGAGCAAAAATGGTGGAATTGCCCTTGAACAGCTCTCTCAAGAGCTCAAGAACTCTACATTTCTGAGAAAGAGAGAGAGAAGTTTATTGATCCTTTCTGAGATTGAAAAACTGATTACAATCAAGTCCTTAACTGCTACTTATACCGGCCAAGTTCCAAAAGTTAGTTATAATTAACTTTCCCTCTAACAGTTTAACGGACCTCCACGCGTGTGCTAGTTGCGCGACTGTCTTAACTACTAACCAACTATAACTAAAATCCAGAAAGAATCAGGAAAGCTGGTAAATTGAGGAATTTGGGGTAAATTACAGTAGAATGATAAAAATACTCCCCCATCATAGCATCCTTGTCCTCAAGGATGGAAATGAGGAAATTGTTGACAGAAAGTGTGGTGATCTTCCCAGGTGCTATCTTCCTCAGGAGCATTAAACCACTTGATAAGCCATTGAGAAACAGCTCGACCTTTCTTCTGAATTAATCCCATATCTAGGACCGCCTCAGGCACCAGTAGAACACACCCTGAAATAGAGTGCACCACAGGTAATGTAGAGAGACAGGTTGAAATCCACTCTTTAGTTTCAGCTGGGAAATATGAAAGGTAAAATGTATCTTGGAATTATTTATAAGCAAACTTACCAAGGTTAGCAATAATCTGATAGGGTCCAAAAAAAGTTTAGCTGCCAACTTTTGAAAGGAATGGGACTTGAGTGAAAGTTGTCTATAAGGTTGTAATTTGATGTAAACCCAATCAACAAACATTGTAACACCTGTTAGTTCTACCTTTATCAGCTTGATCCTTCATTCTGCACTGAGCCTGGCCAGACAAGCTTTGAGAAACCTTAAAGTAGTTCCCTAGCCATCAAACTTCTGTCAATAACATCTATCTGAGAGTGCAGAGCCAGGTAAGGTAGTAGTGGAGGTGATGGTTGACCATACACAATCTCATATGGGGTCTGGTCTTCTTGGTTGAGGAATGGAAAGTGGTATTGTACCACCACTCAGCCAAAGGCAACCACATAGGCCACTTCTTAGGTTTCTCAAATGTCATGCATCTTAGATAGCCCTCCAAATACCTGTTAACCACTTCAGTCTGAGGATAATATGCAGTAGAGGTCAAGAGTGAAACCTTTTGAAGAGTAAAGAGCTCCATCCAAAATCTACTTGTGAAGACAGCATCTCTGTCTCTGTCTGATAATGGATTTAGGCATGCCATGCAGCCTAAAAATCACATTCATGAACAGCTAAGCCACATCCAAAGCTGAGTATGGATGTTTAAGGGGTAAGAAAAAAGTAGCTTTGCTTAATCTTCCACTACTACAAAGATCACCTTCTTTCCAGCCACAGGTGGTAGTCCTTCAATAAAATCCATTTAAATGTCCTGCCAAACTCCAGCGGGACGGGTAGGGGCTGCAATAAACCAGGTAGGAAATACTCACCCCTTTGCATTGCTGGCATACATCACACTGCCTTACAAACGTGTAAACTTCCTGTTTCATCCTTTTCAAGTAAAAATCCCGTCTCAACCTCAGCAGAGTTGCTTTGATCCCTGAATGTCCTCCCAGGGCACTTCCATGTTAAACTCAAGAATTTCTTCCTTAAATGCTCATCCGACTCCCACCATTAATTTGCCCTTTCTAGTCAAAATACCAGCATGGAACTTGAAATAAGGTTTTTGTGGAAGATCAGCTTGAATAATCTACTGGGTATGTTGTCGTTGTTGTATCAACTTGAATAATCTGCATCAACTTCTTCAATGTAGGACCTGATATCCAAGACTGATTAACCTCTTCCAGAAGATCAAATTGAATCCCTAGAGATGCTATTAAGTGGGATAGAACTGTCTAGTCTTGAAAGAGCAACAGCCACAGTGTTATCCTTCCTTTCATGTAATCAATGTTGTAGTCATAGCCTAACAGTTTGATCAACTATTTAAGTTGGCTAATTTTCTGCTCCAACAAGTACTTGAGGCTGTGATGATCAGTTTTGATCACAAAATTCCTACCAAGTAGGTATTGTCTCCATCTCTGAACTGCTGATACTAGAGCAAGAAGTTCTCTCTAATAGACTGATAGGGCCTTATTCTCGTCACATATACCCTGACTGAAAATGGCAATTGGTTTCTTTCCTTGTGTTAACACAGCTCCTATGCCTCCACCAGACGCATCAGTCGCAATTACATATTCCAAAGAGAAATCTGGGAGAGTAAGCATTGGTGCTGAAGTTATAGTTGTTTTGAGTGCCTCAAATGTTGTAGTTGCTTCCCCATTTACCTAAATTTTCCTTGCTTCAACAAACCATGTAGAGGTCTGGCAATAAGGCCATAGTCTTTTATAAATCTTCTATAATATCCAACCAATCCTAGAAAACCCCCAAGCTGTTTAAGGGTTACTAGCAGGGCCAGTTCACTACTGCTTCCACCTTGTGTGGATCCATAACCACCCCTTGCCCAGAAATAACATGGCCTACATAGTGCATCTGTGAGACTCCAAAAGTAAATTTACTTTGCATGACAAATAAGGTTTGATCTCTCAAAATGTGAAAAGTAGTTCTCAGATGGATCAAGTGATCAGACATTGTGGGGCTATACACTAGATGTTAATAAAAAATACCAAGATGAAGTTCCTGAGATGCTTGTAAAAAATCCGATTCATAAGACTTTGGAAAGTGGAAGGTGCATTTGTTAGGCCAAATGGCATGACCAAAAACTCAGCGTCCATAGTGAGTTCTAAAAGCAGTTTTTGGATTATCAGCTCAAACATTTTGATCTGATGGTAACCAGACCTTAAATCCAACTTATTAAAGATTTTAGCGCCGCGTAATTCATTAAGTAATTCTTCAATGATAGGAATTGGAAACTTATTTTTAACTGTGCAGTCATTCAATTGTCTGTAATCTTGCAGCAATTCTTGTACTTCTTCCTGCATCTCACAAGCTAACATCTGGTTGTGAGGGTACCTTTTTGAATATCCCCTACAAAAATCATACAAAGCTCAAGAGGTTCGGCCAACAGTTTGGTCATTCCATCCTACTGAAGCACCTTGTTGTCAGGAGGTTGCATGCCCCTCAAAGATACCTTATGACCTTTCACACTAAACGCCATCTTTAGCTTCTTGAAGCTCCGCAGAACATCACTTAAAGAGATCAACCACTGGATTCCCAATAACATGTTACAACCTCCTAAAGGCCAGGTCAACATATCTGATTCAAAAGTGAACCCTGCATCTTCCATGTCAAATTCTTGCCGACATAATTGCTCTGGAAATTCTTCCCATTAGCTATAGATACATCAAAAGGAGAAATAGTAGTCAACAAACATCCTAATTTTTTAGTTGTCTCTAGGTTGAGGAAGTTGTGTGTACTTCCCGTATCTATCAAAACCTGAATTGCCTTTCTTTACCGTCACTCTCATGGTTCTAAAGTCATGAATTCCATTCATGGCACGGACTGAAATATGAGGTAAAATAGCTCCCTCCTGATCTGTCTCAAAATTCTGCCCCATCATAGATAAGAGTTCAGCAGTATCCACCATAGCCTCTTCTTCCATGACTTCTGCAGGCTCTTCCCCCTTTTCCACCTCCATGAAAAAGAGTTGTCTCTTCCCTTTACAAACATGGACAAAGGAGTATTTCATGACAGTTAAAACACAATCCTTTACTCCTCTCATCCATTTCTTTAGGTATCAACAGTTTAGCATTACTGTAGTTATTTTGGGGGCCAGTATTTGATTGAGATTTGGTGAGAGGTTGGGCATTTCTAACTGGAGTATTGGGATTTTGGAATGAAGAAGTATTTGTGGTAAGAAATTTGGAGTTGTTATTTGGATTAGGTAGTATTTCAGAAGTGGTAAACACTTGTTTTTGCACTATCAACGTCTGTTCATGAATTTTTGCCGAACTCATAGCGTTAGATAGGATTCTACGAGCCAACATCTTCCCAGGTAGCAAATTTCTGGCTTCAAACCCCTGATAAAACAACTCACCACATAGTCTTCTGGCAATTCTACCCTAGTCAACAATTCATCAAACAGATCTATGTATTCCTGGACAGTACCCACCTATTTCAAGTCTTTGAAATCTCCCATTGGGTCATCGAAAAGCTCAGCCCCAAATCTAGAATATAGGCACCTCAAATACTAACCTCACCGGGGCCACTCTCAGGTTAACCTGCTCTTCATGTAGGCTTGATCCACTGTAAAGCTTTATCCTCTAGATTGCAGGATGCTAACTTCACCCTTGATTCATCGGGGTATCGTCTATATTGAAAAATTGGTCACACTTATACAACCAATCCCTTAACCCTTCCCCATCGAATTTTGGAAATTCTACCTAAAAATATCTAGTGTACATCTATTAGTTCCTCTGTCTGCCATTGTCACGACCTTCCTGCATTCCCTCTCTCCCTCCCCTTGCTGAGGAATTGGACCTCCATTTCGAATCTCCACAAACATCCTTCTAATCTCATTCATGGCCTGCTCAACTCGCTCATTGACAGCCTGTCGAGTTCCGGCAACTAAACTGTCTGCTCCCTCAATTGAGCTTTGAGATTATCAACCTCCCTACGAATTTCTTTCATTCTTGTGTTATGATCTCCCGTGGAGATAGTCAGAGAATAGAAAGCACTAATACCGCTGATAGGACCCTTGATTATTCAGTGAAAAAGTGTAATGAAAACGAGATAGCCCAAAGAGCAAAAATGGTATAATTGCCCTTGCACAGCTCTCCCAAGAGCTTAAGAACTCTAGATTTCTAAGAAAGAGAAAAAGAAGTTTATTGATCTTTTCTGAGATTGAAAAACCGATTACAATCGAATCCTTAATTGCAACTTATACAGGTCAAGTTTCAAAATTTAGTTGTAACTAACTTTTCCTCTAACTGTTTAACTGACCTCCCTGTCTTAACTACTGACCAACTGTAACTAAAATCCGGAAAGAATCAGGAAAGCCGGTAAATTGGGGAATTTGGGGAAAATTACAATAGAATCATAACGGTCAAGTGTAGCAAATCCGGGTACAAAGGAGAGGAATAATATGGCAACACGGGACAGTGCAGAATCTACCTTTTACCATAATATTTTTTACTTACATACCCAACACAAAAAAATACTCAATAATATTCCTTTTGTTCGATTTTACTTGTCACTGTTTCGCTTTTTAAATTCAAGGTGTATAATTTCATATTTTAAGTTCAAAATTTAGATGGTCGAAAAGTATACGAAAAATGCTACAAGTTGCAATCCTTCTCATATTAAGTTGAACCCAAAAAGTGAAATAGTTACAAGTAAAATCGAACGAAGGAAGTAATAATAATAACTCCTTTTCCTAAAAAAAAATGTATCGAACACATCCTAAGCATTAATTAAACAAAGTAAAGTTCACCATGATTACCCTGTCCAAAGACGACGTCGTACTTCTCGGCCTACCTCTTCTCCTTTTTGTAGGAATAGCGAGTGAAAGCAGCTGATCCGATAAGGAATTCGAATCCGAATTCAAATTCGTGTTCGGGTTCGAGTCAGAAGTGGAAGATGAATTTGGGTTTAAATTGGGCAAATGTATGGTGAATTGAAGAGGATTATTACTAGTTATATAAGGCAAAGATTGAGAATATGGAGCAGGAGAATTGTTATCAGAACAATCCATGCCTGCTTTTTCACTGTTTCTGCCACTGAAAAAATAGCACAATTCAATATACTAAAACTCTCGCTGTGCGCAGCTCTTGAAGGTTTTCTTCAACTGAAGAAAAAAGCACAGTTTGATACACTTAAGTTCTCGCGCTATAGGCAAGTTTCGGAGGGTTTTTTTGCAACTGCAAAAAAGAGAAGTGGATATACTACTATTCTGGATTTTTCTGTAAATGCTTACAGTAATGGGGAAGTGGAGATAAGTGAAGAGAAAGTGCTCCTCAATATTAAAAGAGTCAAAAATAATATAAATTGATTAAGTTTATCCTTCATTATATTTTGGGTTAATCATTAGCAAAATTCATAAAAATATTTTTTTTAACACTTTTTCACCCTAATAAGATGAGAACCACATGACATGACAAAAATATATTTTTCATATATTTTTCTATCATAATAAGATGAGAGTCACATGACATGACAGTTGAAAGAAGTGGATGGCACATGACATGCCACCTCAGCACCATTTTTTTATTTTTAATTTTTTTACTTAAATTTTTATTAATAATTTATTTTGTAAAAAAAAACTTATGATATTAAAAAAAAAAATCAAAAAAGTTTTACCGGCATCCCGTCACACTACCAACTGAGGTATTTTACTACCTCAGTGGCCAAAATTAATCAAATCCTTTAGAGCCTTTGACAAAAATTTGGTTCGTTCGTAGAAAATCAAATTCTCGACAATGTGAAGTGTTGTTTGACTGTCACAATATATATGGCTTACTCATGATCCACGTACAAACTCTTCAAGACACCTTTTAACCAGTGCAATTCACAAACGGTCATCGTCATCAACTGGTATTTTGTTTCTGCTGGAAAGCAAGAACAACACGTTGGTCTTTGATCTTCCAAGACCAAGAGATAGCGTAAAAAATCATCTAGTAAGAGATCTCTGAATCAGTGGGCATCCTGCCCAGTTCGAGTCACATAATATGTAAAATTGAAGGTCAAAATCCCTCTGCATCATATTTTCTTCCAGAGTTCTACTAGTGCACGACCCATAGAGTTGCAACCTCATTCACCACTTTACGTTGATATAAGTAAGACAACATTTATAAGCTGAGGTGTTTTATTACCTCAGTGTCTACGGTGGCCGGAAAAAACTATTTTTGATTAATTTTTTTAATATTATAAGTTTCTTTTTTTATAAAATAAATTATTAATAAAAGTTAAAGTAAAAAATTAAAAGTAGAGGTGTACATAGGTCGGATTGTTTGATTTTTTATTAAAATATAACCAAACCAATAATGTCGATTTTCTAAATCTATAAACCAAATCAAACCAATATACAATCGGTTTTTTTATTTTGATTTTAGTCAGATTTTTTCAATTTTTCGATTTTCTCGATTTTTTTACAATTATAATATGATTGAAAAAAAATTAAATATTTTCACTAAAAATATATATATATAAAAAAAATACAATGATCATTGAATAGTTTCAATAAAAATTAAGTTGGCAAATTACTAAGACGTCTAAATTACTATCTCTCAAAGTAATATTATGTGGATACCTAAGTAGTTCATTTTCTAAGTCACTAGTCACAGTAAAATGTGAGCACACAAAAGAATGAAGAATTGGAGACAACTTATTTAAAACTTAACTCCATAAAGTAATTAATTATAGCATAATTCCATTAAAAAAAAAACTTAAATCACAACTTGACGAATGAGAAAAGTAAGATGAGAAAATAATGAGAACTCTCTGAAAACTTGAAAAGTAAAATATAAAAAGTGAAGAAATTAAAGAGTTTTAGATTTTTATATTAACTAGTTAAACCCTACGTGTCTCGCACGTATAACATTTGATTATTTAAAATTAGATGATTTTGTCTATTACAAATTTTTTTAATGAAGAGCAAAAAATTTAAATCACTTCTCAAAGATCCTTCACACTTTAATAAAATAGCACAAACATTACATATATTTTATTAAAATATTTAATAAATTTTCAATTCTTGAATATTGAAGAAATAATTTTGTCTAAAGCAGACACTTTTAACGAAGGACAAAAAGTTCAAATATTTCTGAACATCGAATCAAATAAAAATGAACCAAACTGAAATAGTTCGATTCGGTGTTCGATGTCTACTTTTTAAAATTGTAAATCAAAGAATTGAATTGAAATTTGATAAAATCAAATCAAAGAGCAAAACGTGCACTTCTAATCAACATCTTAACAACATAAATTGTACTAATATGAATGAGAAATAATTCTTTTAAAAAAAAAATCTTTTAAAAAAAATACCTTTAAATCCTCTCGTAATCGGCATGAAATCTCAACCACACACTCACATAATTTTTCTTTACCTGCACATCATATGAAAGCCAATAATTGAAATTACAATAAATCATATGATAAAAAAACATTAATAAAAGATGCATAATACTTAATATTATTGACCTACAAATTAAAAACTAATATTAAAGAACATAAAACTAATCTTCTCTTGAACATACTCTTTTACAATTAAATTGTGAATGTTATTCTATTATTTACTGAAAAAAAGGAATACTCAATATATAGATGTACAATTTTTTTCCTTTTTAAGAAAGAGTTGATGAAACATGGAAGAAATCTAATCTAATTTGAGAAACTTTTTTCATAAAAAATTAATTATTATAGAAAATCAAGACAAACGAAACTTAAATGAAAAGAAAATTAAGGACTCCTAATTAAATCAAAAACCATACTTAAAAGAAAGAAATTAGGTCTAACTACAATCTGACACTACTTTTTTTTTCTTTTTGAGGTAGGACGTGTTTTTTTAGTAAAAATAGTTAAATAATAATTTGATAAAATAATAAAAAAAATGTTTCTTATTACGTATTTAAAACTTTTTAAAATTTAATACTTATTAAAGTTTTCTTATTCTAAGGCTTTTATATTTGTTTCTAGATTTTTCAAATCTTATTAAAATCAAATTTAGTTGTTTTATAATTCTTGAACTAATGAAAAAAGTATTAGTTGTTATTAATTCTGACGACTTCTAATAAGAAAATGTTTTACCATAAATATAGATTAATTAATTATTAACTTTTAAAAATTAGGAAAAAAATAGTGAAAAGACGATTTTGTCTAAAGCGAAAACTTTTAATGAAGGGCAAAAAGTTCAAATAACATTTTTAAGGCCCTTCACACTTTTAATATATTATAGATATAGATTATAGATTATAGATTATAGATATAAATATTGAGCTTTGTATTAATTTGTTATTAATGGAAAAATACTAAAATTAAAGGCCCAAGAATATATATTTATTTTCTAAATATAAAAAAATAATAAAAGTAATTAGAAAGTAGATTATAAGTAATATTTTTTTAAGTATAAAAAATTAAAATTATATATGTATTACGTCGGTTCGGTTTGGGTTTGGTTTGATTTTATTTTTTCAAATACCAAATCAAGAATGATCGGGTTTTTTTTTGCCAACACCAAATCATAAGTCGGTTTTTTCCTCGGTTTGGTTTGATTCATCGGTTCGGTTTGATTTAACGGTTCGGTTTGTACACCCCTAATTAAAAGTTAAAAAAAAGATGTTGAGGTGGCATGCCACGTGGCATCCACCTCATCCAACTGTCATGCCACGTGACTTTCACCTTTTCATGGTGGAAAAGTGTTAAAAAGAGAGATATTTTTGTTAACTTTGCTGACGGCAGGGGTATATTTAACTCAAATTATAACGAAGGGCAAACTTAACCAATTTATCAAAGTAGAGGGATATTGTGACCCTTTTCCCATGTTAAAATGGTTCTTGAATAGTAATATAGTTGTAATGGAAAAAATTTGGCTATTATTCCTATTCAACTTTTCAAATAGCAATATGACCTATTTTTATTTTCTTATTTAAAATAAAATAAAAAATAATTATAATAAAGAATTAAATTATGTTAATCTATAATCTATCCATAATCTATATCTATATCTATATCTATATATATAATCTATATCTATTATTTATAATCTATAATATATTAAAAGTGTGAAGGCCATTAAAAAAGCAATTTGAACTTTTTGTCCTTCATTAAAAACTATCTTTTAAACAAAATTATTTTTTTACTATTTTTTAAAATTTATTATTTAATTATTTTTGTTATATTAACTAAACTTCTAAAATATATGGGACTCCTAAAATACATGAAAGGAGAATCAATTAATATTTTCCTTTGTAATGATCAATTAGAAAAATACTTCTAAAATAGGATAAAAAAAATACTCTTAAAATAGGACTCTATTAAGGGCCTGTTTGGATTGACTTTTAATTAGTAGCTTATAAGCCAAAAGTCATAAGTTGGTACCATCAAAATTAAAAAAGTACTTAAAAGCTAAAGTCAACTAAAATTAAGTCAATCTAAACACCCTAGCAAGAAAATACTTCTATAAATATTGAGATGCACGTTAAACTAGAGAAGAAACTGATTTACTTATTGGAAAAATGTGATTGATATCCATTTAACTTGCTTCGATTGCATGTCTAGGTTGATAAATGTTTAATTTTCTAACCCTTAACTTCTTTACAATTTTTGTCAACATAATAGAATTCAACGTGTGTGTGTATCTCTCTCTCTATATATATATATTTGATTTATACCTCATTCATCTCTCTCTTTTTTTTTTAACAAACTTTGGAAAACTAAAACTTTATG
>NC_061122.1:10481609-10554508 GCF_002878395.1 Capsicum annuum
TTCTCTCTAGCTCTCTATCTTTAAGTTATCCATAAGGTAGGTATTTACAGGCATTTTGTGGATTTTAAATCTTTATTTCAAATGGCTTGATAAAAACTTTAACAAGTCGGGTTGACCCCACAGTCACATGGTTATATTTCTACTTTAACTCGAATTTTACACTATTATAAAACATCCGCTTTAATTTTTTGTTTCTTGTTTATTTGTTTGCTTATTATTTTTTATCTGTTCTTTATCTTTTTATTATTGATATCAGAGCCCTAAGATTCTAGGAGACATAAAAATATGTGGTGTCCGATTATATTTCAAATAATAAACAGATAAAAAATAATAAGCAGGCAAATAAACAAGAAATAAGTAACTAAAGCAGATGTTTATAATATGGTGTAAAATCCTACTCAGTACTCCCTCCTTCGTTATCCTTAGTCCAGTGTAGTAGCGAAATTATAAATATCAAAGTATACTTTCTCCCAATAATTTTTTTTTATTTTGATTTATGCCCGTTTATATCTTTCTCTTCAGTTTTAGGCATTTAGCAATGTCTTCTTTAATCATACCCCAGGATGATACAACAGTTCTTTCAAATCGTTATCGTACTTTTTAAATTTCCTAGAAATTTATAGATTAATCCATCGTTAGTGCTAAACACTGAGAGAATAACCATATATTAGGGGTATATTTATAAGTAATTTACCAATTTTACAAGATCGAAAAATTGGAGGTAATCCGCATCGCTATCCAAATCTATAATATTAAAAACACATCTAAAGAAAATATGAACTTGATATAACTAAAAATAATTTACAAACTAGGGAGAAAATACAATGATTTATATAACGACTACCTACATGTCTTAAGGAAGAAATAAGGTTTTCCTTTCGGGAGTCCCCTGAAAGCTAACAGCTCCCGAGTGGAAGGAATAAGAAACTAATATACACTTTTCACACTCTCTCTCTCTCTCTTTTTGAACAAACTTTGAAAAACTAAGAACTTTAATAACAAACTTTGAAAAACTAATAACTTTAAGAACACTAAGAACTTTTAATGCTCACTACATTTCTCACTCTTGACTTTTCTCTAGCTCTCTGTCTTTATGTCATCCATAAGGTGGGTATTTATAGACATTTTGTGAATTTCAAATCTTTATTTCAAATTACTTGATAAAAACTTTAGTAAGTTGGTTGGGCTCCACAGTCACGTGGTTATGTTTCTAATTTAACTCGAATTTTACACCATATTATAAACATCCGGTTTAATTACTTGTTTCTTGTTTATTTGTCTACTTATTATTTTTTATATGTTATTTATTTGTTTATTATTGATATCAGAGCCCTAAGATTCTAGGAGACATAAAAATATACGGTGTCCAATTATATTTTCTATAATAAACGAATAAAGAACAGATAAAAAATAATAAGCAGACAAATAAACAAGAAACAAGTAATTAAAGCGAATATTTTATAATATGATGTAAAATCCTACTCAGTACTCCCTCCTTCGTTATCCTTAGTCCAGTGTAGTAGCAAAGTTATAAAGATCAAAGTATACTTTCTCCCAATAACTTTTTTTATTTTGATTTATACCCGTTCATCTCTTTCTCTTCAATTTTAGGTATTTAGCAATGTCTTCTTTAATCACACCCCGGGATGATACAACAGTCATTTCAAATCGTTATCGAACTTTTTTAATTCTCTAAGAATTTACAGATTAATCCATCGTTATTGCTAAACACTGAGAGAATAACCATATACTAGGGGGTATATTTATAAGTAATTTACCAATTTATAAGATCAGAAAACTGGCGGTAATCCGCACGGCTATCTAGATCTATAATATTAAAAACACATCTAAAGAAAATATGAACTTGACATAATTCAAAATAATTTACAAACTAGGGAGAAAATACAATGATCTATATAACAACTAATTACATGTCTTAAGAAAAAAGTGAGATTTTTCTTTCGGGAGTCTCCTGAAAGCTAACAGCTACCGAGTGAAAGGAATAAGAAACTAATATACACTTTTCACACAAACTCTCTTTTTTTTTAAACAAACTTTGGAAAACTAAAACTCTATGAACAAACTTTAGAAAACTAAGAACTTTTAATGCTCACTATATTTCTCACTCTTGATTTTTCTCTAACTTCTCTCTAGCTATCTATCTTTAAGTCATCCATAAGGTGGGTATTTATAGGCATTTTGTGGATTTCAAATCTTTATTTCAAATGGCTTGATAAAAACTTGAGCAAGTTGGGTGGGCCCTATAGTCACATGGTTATGTTTCTACTTTAACTTTCATCCATCCATTTGTTTCCCATTTATTCATCTGTTATATTATTGTGTACGTCTCTTACTTTGTCTTTTTATAAATGTCGTAATTGCTTACGTATCCAAATTATGTAATGCTTCTGAGTCGAAATCCATTCCAGAATCGTCACCTACATTAGGATCTTGGGAAAATTGATCCATGGTCGGATTGTAATCTCGATCATAATCGTCACTATCTCCGTCTGATAGTCCCAGTCTTGTTCCGGTTCTGGGTAGTCTTATTTTTTTTTCTTGCAATTAAGAAAATTCTGGATCTTGACTTTGGTGGATCTGAATTCATTGCTATTTCTTTAGGCTGTTGTTCTACTAATAATTTTTTTATTGAGTCTACTACTATTTTCTCTATATTTCTTTTTTTATTATTTTTGTAAAGAAAAACCCTTTCCTATTCTTGGAAGAGCTTTCTTTGTCTGTTGTCTGGGTACTTGTGGTCTTGAAGTTGGCTGGGAGTATTCTTCCTACACTTTTTGGCAAAGTGTCAACCATCAACGGATTTGATGAGTCTTTATCAGCCACAGTTTGAGCTGGACTAGTTGTATCCTTACCTGATACAGTAGGTTTTTCTATATTCATTGGGGAATGCACACCCTTCTTATCCATTTTTATCAGAGATGAAGAATTCATTAGAACTTCTTGAGTTCCGTAATATTGGGTCTGTTGGGATAATTCAAAATAAAGGATTCTAATACGATCTTGTAGAATATTTATATCGCCTAACATTTGGTTTCTTTCATTTATCAGGTTTTCATTATCTTGTCCTAGAATTTTATTTGTGTGCTCTAATTTTTTACAGGCTTCGGTCATTGAAGAACAATGATTGCAGAATATAATTTTATTGGTGTCTTTTCTGATATTATATTGAGGAATTTTCTGCATTTTTGATCTTAAAGCTGGGGTGATAAAATAATTTGGGCCCAGATTTCTCCGGGCATAATCTAGGGTCTCTGTGAGGTCATAAAAACCTTTATAAAGAGGTGTATTATAATCCTTTATGGTGTCCATCACCTCTATCCAGGTCTGGAATATGCCTTGCTTCTGTCCTCTGAGAACAACACAGAATTTAAATCTATTAGTAGTATTTTTCTTAGTGAAATAATAACTTAATGCATTTAAAATTGAAATAAAATAACTATTGTCTTTTCTATTATATGTCATCCATAGATTGTCCAATAGACATATTTGCGGCTTGTCAACTTGTACATCCGACTTCTGTTTGAAGGTTAAGTTGGATGGTTCGTAACTTATTAAGTTATGGGGTCCGAAAATCATTCTATCTAATTTTGGCTGTTCTAGCATCGTAAGTAATTTGAAATGAGTGTTGCTCATTAATGTCTTTAGATAGTCTTGGGATGATATAGCTTCTGCTTTTCCTTTTCCTATTCCTGTATACATACTGAAACAAAAATCATTAGTCACTTTCTACCATACATCTACTAAGTTGATGTGCAAAGTTGTTATCTTTCCCCTTAATATGTTCTAACACAATGTTATAAATAGAAGTGGCGTCTAAGAAATTTAACCACCTTCGTTTGCTGCTATTCTTGTCATTTTTCTTTTGATAAAATTTTACTATTGCCTGGCAGTCTGTTCTTACTAATATTTTTGGTTTATTTAATATGTAAAATTTTAAACTGTTTAAACCATAGATTACAGCTAAAGTCTCTAAGTCTATGCTACTCATATTGCCTTTTTCTTTATACTTTCTGCTTTGATAAGTGCAAATTTTTTCTTCCTTTTTATCACTGTATTTATTGGGTTTTGCCTTTAGTATGGCTCCCCATCCTTTGACGTTTCCATCTGTCTCTACAATTAAATAGTCGATTTCTAATGGCATAGCCAGATCTAAAATGTCTTGTACCATGCGTTTAAGCTGTTGTATCAATTTTATGTCTTCAGTATTGAAGGTCTTTTGGCCTGTCGAGCCAGTCTTAGAATACAAAGGTCCTGCTACTTTTCCTAAGCCTTTAATGAAATTTCTAGCATAATTTAATAAACCTAAAAATCTATGTAAATCCTTGATTTTGTCTAATTTATCTGGTATATTTAAAAGTTTTGTTGCTATGTGAGGTTGGAGCTTTATATTTCCTTCTCCGATATTAACTCCTAAGAAATTAATACTATCTTTACATAATTTCATTTTCTTTTTGCTTATTATGATTCCATTGTCTAACAATAATTTAAAAATCTGTTGCAAATGTTCTAGATGTTCTCTCATATTATTACTAAAAATTAAGATATCATCAACATATACCAATATGAAATACTTATAACTACCAAAAATATTATTCATTTTTCGTTGAAAAATTGGAGGGGGCTGTCTTTAAGACGAAAGGCATAACCAACCATTCAAAATGCCCTTCAGGACATGTAAAAGCTGTCTATTCTATACTGTCTTCATGCATTTTTACTTACCAGTATCCAGATTTACAATCAAATTTACTAAACACTTTTCTTCCTTGTATTCTATTTATCGATTCTGTTTTATCGGGTAGCTTATATCCATCCATAGTAGTATTATCATTTAGTCTTTTATAATTTATTACCATTCTAGCCTTTCCTCTTATTATTACGCTATGGTTTCTTACCATGAAAGCTGTTGATCTATGTCTTGATTTAGATCTTCTGATTATGCCTAATTCTAATAGTTCTTTTATTTGTATCTCAAAATCTTTGAGGTCTTCGTTTGTGGCTTCTATAGATGTTGTTTTTTATTATGTATTCGAGATTAATTATTTCTAGTTTGCAGGTGATTTGATTGGAGTCCCAATGCTGCAAGGGTTTTTCTCCAATTATTTCTAATTTATCCAGGATTTGTATTATTTTATCTAAGTCCTTTTGATCCTTTATTACTCCTATTTGTTGTATTCCTCTTTTAAAATTGTATAATTCTGTATCTACCTCTATTAAGGTGTAATCCTTTTCTAATTCTTCTATTATTGACAAATCTTGTAATTCTTCATACATTGTTACCTTATCATTAGAAGTACAATTTTCTCCTTCATCACATTCTAGTAATTTTTTACCTGATTATTAGGACTTGCTACTTCTGGTTTATCTTCAAGAAAATGATATTTAGTTCGAATAGGTTGTGTTTGGACTGGTGAATGAGTAATATTATTAGCAAAAATTATCCAATCTTTAGTAACAAAACAACCTCGGTTATTTTATACCATAAAATCTAATCCTAGCACAAAATCTACCCTTATATTTAAGGCTCTTACTAATATTCCATTAAGTTTAAAAGTTGGTTGATAGAACTTTTCACAAGAATTAATAAAACTTAACTTTGCCCTTGGTATATACTTTGTATATGAGTTATGAGTTTCATCCATCTGCATGGATATCTATGGTTTTGGTAGTTCTTTAATTAATCTCTGTGGTAGTATGCTACTATTTAATATACTTTGAGTACATCCTAAATCGACTATAGTTGCTGTCTCAAACTCATAATCTTGATTCTTATTCTTGTTAGAACTTTGATCGTACTAATATTCTTGTCTTCATCACATACCATTCCTTCAAATGATATATTCATTAGTTTTTTACTGTTGCCTATATTATTTTTAACAGACGTATTTAGTAATTCTACTTCTAAGATTTCTTCTTCATTAATTACGTCCTTTTGTTTTTCAAGATTATTTATTCTAATTTCAAATCTTTTTAGTCTTTCTTCTAGTTATACTATTCCATCATTTGTTATTTTATTTACTGGCTCTTGCTTATTTGAATTTTTTTAGATTATTGTTTGGTATTTGAACTTGCGAATTCTTTTCTATACAAGTTATGCATCCTTCTATGTAACACTTTCTACATTTTGCTTTTTTATCTCTACTTGGAAACCATTTACAACTAAAACATTGAGTGCTATCTAATCTTCTATTTCTTTCGAATTCATGTTCACATTCTTCTATAATATTTACTAAATCATGGTAGTTAAAGATTTCTTTTTCTAATCCTATTTCATTTATGAATTCTTCTCTTTCTGAATCTGAAGATTATAAAGGGTCTTTTTCTTCTTCAAAAATCTCTACACTCTTTATAGAGTATATGTTTTCATTATCTGACATATATTCATCCACATGTATTAAATTTTCATTTATATCTTCTACTAAATGTGCATTCTTGGATCTACTATTGTTTCTTTTTGGGCAAGTATTTGCTAAATGGTCTATACTTCCGCACGTAAAACATTCTAGTTTATTTTTATAGGCCCTATTTGTAACGCTCCGAATCTGATACCCGGAATGCTACACGGTGTTCATGACCCCGAAGGACTACAAGCTAACCCATGACTGATATCTGTACCTGCGCACTGCATAATATACTGTATAAATGCGGAATAAAAGGCCATAAGGTTCAAAAATCTAATAAAACTTAACATCTAGAGATATGGTATATCAATACCAAAATGACTGAAATAACTGTCTGAATATGCTATAGTCTGAAAGCCTCTAAGCTGTCTAAAAACTGTGGAGTTGATGGGACATGTCCCCAACTAACTCCGAACTACTGAAATAATAAAGTAATAAAATAATCATGCTATCCTCGAATGATGAGGACTCACTGCTAGTGTTGCTATTGAACGTCTGATCTACTAAGGATGCTCTGGAGCTCGTGCTTCTGAACCTATGGTATAAAACACCATAGAGCAAAAGAAAAGTATGCATCAGTACGTGGGAATGTACTGGTACGCAAGTGAGGTAAGCTGAATGCAAAAGGTTCATATGTATGAACAATACTGACTGACTGAGTAACATGAATGTGGGAATACATGCATGAATACATAACTGTAAATGAGATCATGACAACACTGATTACTGAGTCTGAAAACTGATAACATGGATTTCTGATAACTGATATAACTAATACTGAGCGACTGTGTCTGACAGTCTAGGTTCTGAAGGAACTAGCTGAGTTTCGTACTGAGTTGAGTGACTGTATCTGACAGTCCTGAATTCTGTAGAACTATCTGAGTTTTATTACTGAGACCTGAGACTGAGAGTGTGGGAAGTAGTCATTTAACCGACATACCCCTAATAAGCTATTATAGCTGAGTTGAAATCCAATCTGTAACCCCAATTAGAAAGGTGTCAATACTGTGCCACTGGTAAGGACAAACTGTGAGTGACCTTCATCTGGTAGTATCCCCAAAGGAGAACGGTGGGACCCTCGTCTGGCAGTGTAGATCCACCTCATCAACCCTCATCTACAAGGTTTGATGTCTCAACCTATGCTGGCTACGTAGTTCTTGAGCGCAAAGATTGCTTCTAAGAATCACACCCTCTACTAACAGGTGAGTTTCCATCCTTGGGCTCACTCGGTGCTGAATCCTACTCTCATCTGAATAGACACTGAACTGAATCTACTGGACTGAGTTCACTGAACTCCGTAAACTGATGGAATATTACTGAATTCTGTTAACCGACTGAGTTTATGAGATTATTGAGTTTTCCTGAGTCATGTAACTGACTGAATTCTACTGATCATGACGTGACTGAGATTATCATGAAACTGACACTGGCTCTAGGCACACAACTAAATTGTTGGGTATAAATACCCCCAGGACTCGATAGCATAAAGTAATTCATAGCATAAGTTCGAAAGCACAACAATTGCTACACATATATCCATAATTCATTGACTAAGACATTTCATCAAACACTTGACATGCATTAACTTGTACATGAATGGGGATTTCATACCATCATACTATAATGGCACTTTTTCCTTCACATAGGCATTTAGTCAAACATATGGGGAGTATACTTTGGTTATACCATCATCAATGCATCTAATTATCATGGTTGCATAAATAAATTTACAATTTGAAGGGTTTATCATTAATATTATGCAGATCATCACATACTAGGATCAATCATTGGAACATGTAATTTAAAACATGAATCAAAACCCCACAACAACATGGACATGAATTTCAATTCAACTAAATCATGAACATTCATAATACATAATCTTGGATTTTTAAAAGAGATTCTTTAGCTTCATGGGTGAAAGGGACCCGTGAATCAACACTTGACATACCTTGATTGCGAGTTTCTTGAAGTTCTTGGACTTGAAGAACTTGAATTTCTTAGTTTCTTAAAGAAGGGTTTGGATCTTGTTCTTGGGGCTTGATCTTTGAGAGAAACCCTAATTTGATGTTGTAGATGAATAATAAAGTTATGAGCTTTCGTCTGATATAATTAGGGGTTAAAACGGGTGAAAAAAAATCCAAATACCCTTTTTAAAAATGGCTTAAAATCGTTGATTGAAAGTGGCGACAGTTTGCGCAATGGTCCGTTGCTGGCTCGACAGTTCGTCGATCCATCCCATCGTACTTAGCCAGAACCTGAACTTCCTGCCTTATCTATGATGGTTTGGGCGACGGTCCATCGCTAGCTTGATGGTCCATGACCGTCGCACTTGGCCAGAACCTGAACTTCCTGCCTCATCAACGACGGTTGGTGACGGTCTATCGCTAGCTTGATGGTCCGTCGGTCCTGACCATCCCACTTGTCCAGAACCTGAACTTTCTGCCTCATCTGCAATGATTTGGGCGACGGTCCATCGCTAGCTCGATCCGCGCTAGCTCGACGGTCCGTCGGTTCTGACTGTCTCACTTGGCCAGAAGACGGGTTCATTGCCTTAGTCGCGATGAATTGGGCGATGGTCTGTCGCTAGCTCGACGGTCCGCCGGCCTGACCGTCGCTTCTGGGCAGTTCTGACAGTTCTTTGTAAAATGTCCATAACTTTTTACTTCGATACCAGATTTGGACCAAATTGGTATCGTTGGAAAGATAATTTAATTTCCCACACAAAAAATCAAAATCTTGAAAAGTACACGTGTATAAAAGTGGATTCATCTTTTAAAGCAAGTCTTTAATATTTTTGGGATAATTTTAAGCTAGGTAGAAGTATGGGTATTACAATATCTCTCCCTTGGGAACATTCATCCTCGAATGAGACCGATTGAGGTGAGAGAAATGATAAGCTGAAGTACATACTGAACATGAACTACTGAAACATGATGACTAAAATTACTGAGATTCATGCTGATTATGCATATCTGATACATGATTTTATGACTGAGCTGATACATGAATGCATGACTGAGAGTACTGATAAGCTGATCATACATATCTGATACGTGAATACATGACTGACATGATACATGGACATATGACTAGATATGCAAGGGTATTTGATACCAAGTTTATAACTGAAATCTGAACTTGAAACTGAATAAGCTTAAGATTACCTTGGGCTGAGTCTGAGTTTGCGGAGAAGAGGTGAGGATACTTAGTCTGCATGTCTGCTTCTGCTTCCAAGTAGCTCCCTCAATGGACTGATTCCGCCAAAGAACTTTGACTAGAGGGACTTCTTTGTTCCCCAGTCTACGAGTTTGGTAGTCAAGAATTTTGACTGGGGTCTCTTTGAAAAAAAAGTTGTTCTGAATGTCTAAGCCCTCTACCGGGACTACAAATGCTGGGTCACCTATGCACTTCTTTAACAAAGAGACATGGAACACTGGATGAACTGAAGCTAGATTTGAAGGCAATTTGAGCTCATAAGCTACCTTGCCGAAATAACTGAGAATTTTGAAGGGACCGACATATCGGGGACTGAGCTTTTTCTTCTTGCCGAATCGCTTCACTCCCTTCATGGAGGAGATTTTCAAGTACACATAATCACCAATCTCGAACTCGAGATCCTTTCTACGTACATCTGCGTACAATTTCTATAAGCTTTGAGTTGTCTTGAGTCATTCTCTAATCAACTGAACTTTCTCTAAGATGTAGAATACCAAGTCAAGCCCTACTACTGCGACCTAGTCTACTTCGAACCAACCGATTGGAGATATACACCTCCTACCGTAAAGAGCTTTAAATGGAGCCATCTGAATACTAGAATGATAGTTATTGTTGTATGCAAACTCAATCAAAGGTAAGTGGTCATCCCAACTCCCCTTAAAATCAATTACACACGCCCTTAGCATATCTTCCAAGGTATGAATGGTTCTTTCTGCTTGACCATCTGTCTGACGATGAAAGGCTGTACAGAGGTGAACTTGGTTACCAAAACCTTTTTGGAATGCTTTTTAGAAGTGAGAGGTGAACTGGGTACCTCTATCTGAAACAATAGACAACGAAACACCGTGCAATCTGACCAACTCCCTAATATAGAGTCTAGCGTAATCCTCGACTGAATAAGAGGTATGGATTGGAAGGGAATGAGCTGATTTGGTCATTCTATCTATAATGACCCAAATGAATCATGCCGATGACGAGTTCGAGGCAAACCCGTCATAAAGACTATGTTCACTTTTTCCCACTTCCAAGTAGGAATAATGAATTCCTACATGGACCCACTAGGCTTCTGATGCTCTATCTTAACCCACTGACATGTAGAGCACTTACCCACAAACTCTACAACATCTTTCTTTATCCCACTCCACCAATAGATTTCCCGTAAGTCACGGTATATCTTAGTGGCCCCTGGATGAATAGAGTAGCACGCACCTTGCACTTCTGCAAGAATTCGTTGCCTCAAGTTATCTACACCTGGAACACTTAGACGACCCTGACAACGGAGAACACCATTTCCCCCTTGGGAGAAAACCTCTATCTTCTGATCTCTGACTGACTCTTTCAACTTAACAAGACTGGAATCTCTATCTTGTTTTTCTTTCACCTCGGATACTAAAGATGATTTTGAACTGTTCTGAACCCATATACTACCTTCTGCTGAATCGACTAAGCGGACACCTAGTCGAGAAAACTGATGGACTTCCTGAGCAAACTTATTTTTACTATCCTCAACATGAGCAACACTACCCATAGATAGTCTACTGAGAGCATCGGCTACTATATTAGCCTTGCCTGGATGATAAAGGACACTCATGTCGTAAGCTTTCAAGAGCTCTAACCACCTTCTCTGATGAAGGTTAAGATCTTTCTGAGAGAATACGTACTGAAGGCTCTTGTAATCTGTGAATACATCTACATGAACACCGTATAAGTAATGCCTCTAAATCTTTAAGGTAAAAACTATGGCTGCTAACTCAAGATCATGAGTCAGATAATTCTTCTCATGGGGTTTAAGCTGTCTGGAGGCGTAGGCTATTACCTTACCATACTGCATGAGGACACAACCTAAACCTACTCTGGATGCATTATAGTACACTACGAATCCATCTGAACCAACTGGAAGAGGCAAAACTGGAGCTGAGGTGAGTCGAGTCTTTAACTCCTGAAAAATCTTTTTCCATGAATCTAACCACTGAAAACTGAACCTTCTTCTGAGTCAATCTGGACATAGGGGATACAATAGATAAAATCCCTCAACAAACCAATGGTAATAGCTAGCCAAACCCAAGAAAATTTTGATATCTAATGGAGAGATGGGTCTGGGTCAATTTCTCACTGCTTCTATCCTTTGAGAATCAACTCTAATGCCATCACCGGAGACGATATGACCAAGAAATGCTACTAACCTTAGCCAAAATTCGCACTTACTAAATTTGGCAAACAACTGATGATTTTTGAGAGTCTGTAATACTATTCTGAGATGGTCTTCATGATCATGCTCACTGCGGGAATAGACAAAAATGTCATCTATGACAAACTTGTCCAAGTAATGCTTGAAAACACGGTTCATCAAGTCCATGAAGGCTGCTGGGGCATTGGTAAGACCAAAGAACATGACTAAGAATTCGAAGTGACCATATCGAGTATGGAAAGCTATTTTTGGATGATAGCCTGATCTGAGGTCTATCTTAGAAAAATAGCTAGTACCCTAAAGTTGATATAACATGTCATCGATTCTGGAAAATGGATACTTGTTCTTGATGATAACTTTATTGAGCTGACGATAGTCTATATACATTCTCTGAGAACCTTCTTTATTATGCATGAATAAGATTGGTGTGCCCCACGGAGACACACTGGATCTGATGAATCCCTTATCTAGGAGATCCTTCAACTGTTTTTTCAACTCTCTGAGTTCTGTTGGTGCCATTCTGTATAGCGGAATAGATATAGGCTGAGTAACTAGAAGAAGATTAATGTCGAAGTCTATTTCCCTTTTGGGAGGAATTTCTGGAAGATCTTCGGGAAAGAAAACTGAGTATTCATTCACTAATGGGATAGATTCAAGACTGGGAGTTTCGGAACTAGTGTCCTTAACTCGAACAAGATGATAGACACATCCTTTCGATATTATTTTCTTTGCCCGAAGGTAGGAAACAAGCTGACCTCTGAAAACTGAAGTACTACCCTTCCACTCTAGGATGGGTTCATTCGAAAACTAAAACTGGACCACTCTATTTCTGCAGTCGACTGTAGAATAGTAGGAATGAAGCCAATCCATGCCGAGAATGATGCTAAATTCAGTCATCTCTAATTCGACTAAGTTTGCTAATGTGACTTTCTAAAATATCATAATCAGACAGTTCTTGTATATCCACCGGGCTATGATGGTTTTACCCACTAGGGTATAAACTGAGAAGGGCTCTACTAGAATTTTGAGACTGACTCTGAAATCAACTGCTATATAAGGAGTAACAAAAGATAAGAAAGCTCCTAGATCTAGTAAAGCGTTAACATGCAAGTGAAAGATCCATAATGTACTAGTGACCATATCAGGAGCATTTTCCTGATCCTATCAGGACTGGAGAGCATATAGTCTATTTGGGTGTTGCCCACTGGTTGCGTTGAAAGTGGCACCTTGCTGATTCGGGCGATCGGGCTGAGTTGAGAAACGGTTTTGCTGACCCTGAAAGCCTGACTGGGGATGGTCTCTGACTCTGTTGCTGACTTGCCACATCTGAAATATACATCACTGCCAGTTCTGCAAATACCCTTGTGGTTCTTACCACAAGTTTGGCAAAGAGGATTGGTTCGGGAACTGGTAACGCTGCCCTGATACTTAGAGCCTAGCGCCCTATCTTTGTTACCCTCCCTGAACTTAAGAACTGGAGCACTGGCTGAGGAAGGAGCAAAAATGGATGACTTTGGGCAGAACTGAAAACGGTTACCACCCTCTGACTTAGGCTGATTGAAGTTGAAGATATCGATTGTAGCTCTACTATTTTGCTTCTTTCTTATCTTAATCTTCTGTTCTTCTATCTGTTGAGCATGCATCATAATCCTGGATATGTCCATCTTATTAATCATAATTGCGGATCTACACTCATTGACCACACTATCATTCACCCTAGAAACAAACTTACTCATTTTGGCCCTGCTATCTGCCACTGCATGAGGAGCGTATCTAGCTAATTGAGTAAACTTAAGAGAATACTCTTTCACTCTCATGTTGCCCTGGTTGAGGTTGATAAACTCTAATACCTTAACTTCTCTCAGCTCTAGGGAAAAGAATCTATCAAGAAAAATAGTGGAAAATTCCTCCCACTCTCTAGGCCCTGCGTCACCATCCCTCTCTGCTTTCTACTATTTGAACCATATGTGAGCCATATTCTGCAACTGATATGCAGCTAGCTCAGCACTCTCACTATCAGTAACTCCCATGATATCCGTTACCTTCTAAACCTGATCAAGAAATTCTTGAGGGTTTTCATCTAACTTAGACCTGAAAAAGGATAGAGAATTTATTCGGGTAAATTCCCAAATCCTGGATGCAGCTGAATTAGCCACTAGGTTGACCGAAACGACAACTGTTCATTTATTTTGGGCAGCAACTAAATTAGCAAGAGTAGTGAATGCAGCTCTGAACTCTGCATGAAAAATATGTTCGTCCAAGGGATCTTCTTAGACAGACTGAGGGGTTGACTGATTTCCATATCTTATCTTAGGAGGCATGTTTTATAGAAGAAAGGGTGAAATAAATTAGATTGAGAGTTAAATTTGAGCTCATGCTCACAGGCACAACATGAATACTGAAAGAAGAGAAATTGTTCCTAAAATATCTTATAGCCTCCTGTACATAAATGTGGCGTGCAACACACCCATGCCCAAGACTCAAATAGATGCGGCTTTTAGACTTCCTAGGACACTATTTAACCTAACTCTGATACCAAGTTTGTAACGCCCTGAATTTGGTACTTGAAATGCTACACGGTGCTCATGACACCGAAGGACCACAATATAATCCATGAATGATATCTATATCTGAGCACTGCATAATATACTGTATAAATGCAAAATAAAAGGCTAAAAGGCCATAAGGTTCAAAAATCTAATAAAACATAACATCTGGAGATACGGTATATCAATACCAAAAACGACTGAAATAACTGTCTAAACATGCTATAGTCTGGAAACCTATAAACTGTCTAAAACTATAGAGTTGATGGGATATGTCCCCAACTAAATCCGAACTACTAAAATTATAAAGTAATAAAATAATCATGCTATTCTCGAATGATGAGGACTCACTGCTAGTGTGGCTACTGAACGTCTGATCTACTAAGGATGCTCTAGAGCTCGTGCTTCTGAACCTATGGTATAAAACACCATAGTGCAAAAGAAAAGTATGCATCAATACGTGGGAATGTACTGGTACGCATGTAAGGTAAGCTGAACACAAAGGTTCATATACGTGAACAATACTGAATGACTGAGTAACATGAATGTGGGAATACATGCATGAATACATAACCATAAATAAGATCGTGACAACACTGATTACTAAGTCTAAATACTGATAACATGGATTTTTGATAACTTATATAACTGATACTGAGCGACTGTGTCTGACAATCTAGGTTCTAATGGAACTAGCTGAGTTTTGTATTGAGCTGAGTGACTGTATCTGACAGTCCTGAATTCTGTAGAATTATCTGAGTTTTATTACTGAGACCTGAGACTGAGACTGTAGGAAGTAGTCATTTCACCAGAAGATGGATTCACTGCCTTAGTTGCGATAGCTTAGGCGAAGGTCCGTCACTAGCTCGACGGTCCACCGGCCTGACCGTCGCTTCTGGGCAGTTCTGACAGTTCTCTATAAAACGTCCATAACTTTTTACTCCGATACCGGATTTGGACGAAATTGGTATCATTGAAAATCTATTTCAATTTTCCACATAATAAAAAGTCAAAATCTTAAAAATTCCACGTGTATAAAAGTGGATTCTTCTTTTAAAGCAAGTCTTTAACATTTTTGGGACGATTTTAAGCTAGGTAGAAGTACGGGGTATTACACTATTGGTGTTGTATTTTTTGACATGTCTTTATCGGTTTAAATATGATTTTCTTGCTTCTAACTTCTTATATAATATTTCTTCCTAGGACGATATTCTTTTTTATATGGTCTTTTATATTTTTCTTCTTTTTCTCTTGATCATAATGTTGTGTAGTATATATGGTTTTACAGAAATCTGTATCATTTCTTTTTAATTATTTTTGTATTTGTATATTTGTATATTTTTCTTGTAATACTTCCATTACATGTTGTATACTTTTTTGTAATACTACCAAATCACTATTGGGGTCTTCTCCTGTTAGTAGAGTATGTACCTTATTCACAAAATTATATGGGTTAGCTCCCATATTTATTAATTCTTGAAAATCTTCAGGGAAAACTACCTTATATGCTTCCCAGGAGGCTTTGGTGGTTTCTCTTAAGAAAGTCTCTAGGTATTTATACATATTTTCTGCATCTTGTTCTTGATTAAATTGTATATGTTGTATATAATCTACTATCACTACGTTCTTCTATATATCTATTACGGCATTTCATGATTGGGGGTCATGCGCCGCTAAATTTAAGATTTTTCCTTTATTACCGTCTTCTTGTAATCTTATAAGCTCCTCTAGTGGCATTCTTGTTCCTCTTGGTTTTATGTTTTGTTCTGTTGGTTCTTCAGGATTTATTCTAAATACTCTTTGTCTTGGTAAATTTTCTGTAGTAAATTCATCTCGGTGCATATTGATTGTTCTTTGGAAAGGACTTGAAGTGCTTGCTGTACTCTCCATAAATTCTTTTATACTTTCTAACTCGTCTATACTATAATTTGTTTCTGAATCTTCTTCTCTTCTGTCTTTCTTACATATGTAACCATAATTATCTGTTATTAATTTACATTTTATAAAATATTCTTTCATTTTCAACCTGTGCATTTAAACGTTCTATCGTTATTTATTTCATATAGGGCTACTGCTTTCATTATAGACTTATTTACTTCAAAACCATCTTCTTCCATTATTTTTATATTCATGTATTCTTTACACTTACTTGTCTCGGCCTCTTCATCTGTCTCTTTTTCAATTGTATATTTATAATCTGTAAATCTTACTGAGGTGTCTCCTTTCTTATTAGTATACATTAAATGATCTGTGGTTTTAATATTTCTTTCTTACTGAAATTTTCTAAATTTCATTCTAATCCTGCATATTCTTTTGAATTTATCTTTAAAGGCTTCATTAATCTCATTCCTTTATTTTCCATTAAACTTACTACGTCTTTTATTTTTAGCTTAAACTTGGTATCACTATTTGTGACAATTTTTCCTATAAATCCTACACATGTAAGTAAATTATTTTCATTATTCATTTTTTCATATCCTTTAGTCTAAACACCTATTTTAATATGCTTTCCGAATTCCAAGGTATTTATCATATAATCTGGACTGCAGTAAAAAAGTCCTCCATTATTAGTCATGTCTACTTCAGTTATTTCTATTATAGATCTTTTTGAGTCTGACCTTAATCCCATGTGCATAAGACTCTTGTTTAATTTTATAATTTCTTTTAAAGAGTCTGAGCTTATTAAATTTATGCTACGACTATTTTCTCCGATAACACACATTTGTTCTTCTCTGTAATGCCTGTATAGTCGTGCTCTTGAGAACATTCCTTCATCATATAATGTTTTAGCATTTAATAGTTTCAATTTATTTTGTTGGAACAATTGTATTTCTTTATCTACGTCTATTACCTCTTCTAACTATTGTCTTGAAGTCATTCTTGGTTTATTTATTATTTTAGATAGCACATTATTTGTTAATCTGTTTTGGATAAAATTTGATCTTGATCTGCTTGGGGATGCTGAAAAAAAATTCATAATTTTTTTGTAGATTTTAGCTTTTTTTTTTCCCCTTTTGAGGAGTTAATTCTACTTTCTTTAGTTGTTTTGTTAATTCTTCTATACTAACTTGTTGTTCAATCTGAGATTTCTCTTTTTTAACTTGTTGTTCTAGCTGAACTTTTTTTCGATCGTTTTTTCTAGATTATTAAGTTTTAATAGTAGTAATATTATAATATTATTTTGTTTATTATTCTGGAGTCTGCCTTTCCCTGAGGTTGATGATCTGATAATCCTTCAGGATTTTGTTGAATTTGTGCCGCTTTCTGTAATATTGCTAGGTAGAGTTGATCATTTGTGGGGATGTTATTCATGAGAGAGTTATTTCTTTTAGTTGACTAATTTCTTTATTTATTTTAATTATTTTTCGATGTTATTTATACTAAGAAAGTTTATATCCTTATTTGTTATTACTTTAATTTTTCTTTCTAGTTCTATTTGTTGATTTTTTAGGAAATCAAAGTTTTGTTCTATTTTATCTAATAATTTCTTTTGAGGAATTTTTTTGGGTAAAGGTTAGGTTTAATTGTATTATTTTTATATCTCTATTTTGAAATTTTTTTTGGTGAAAGGTAAAGTTTAGTTATATTATTTTGATATCTCTATTGTCATATTATTTTGTTATAGTTTACAGGTGGTAGATGAGTGTCAAATGGCTTTGAGAAAATTTTTATGTAAAGTTTAGATTTAATTATATTGTTTTGATGTCTCTATCATCGTATTGTATTGTTTTGGTGCAGTTTACAAGTGGTAGATGAATCTCGATCTGCTTTGAGAATTATTTTTTTGTACATGTTAGGTTTAATTAAATAAATTCTCCAAAAGATATTGAATTTAATTATTTTATTAAACTTTATTACTTAAACAAATATCCTATTTAGTATAATGTTTGAACTCAATAAAGTGAGATAATTGCGCGAGGCGCGTACACCTAAACTAGTATATTAAAATTTATGGAAGCTACTTACAAATATACTTAAAAAATAAAATTTTAACTCATTTTTTCAATTTCAATCTACTTCTTTTCATCTCTCTAATTTTCTTTTCCTTCATTCTTATTGAAAACTCATTGATTCTTCAATTTTCTCATTTTTAAAGCTCGTATTTATTTCTAAATATTTTGTATCCTCTCAAATTTATAAGTTTTCTACTCCCCATTACTTTTAGTATCATTTAAAAAAAAAGATTTTTGTATACATATGTAATTGTTCGCAACAAATTTCCGTAGTGCTGAAAATTAACTGCAAGCAAAAATAAACAAAAGAAAAATAATAATTTTATCAATGAATGTTGTGAGTACAATTTTGTTGTTCTCTTGATTCTTCTCTCCGTATATTTCTTCGAGCTGTCAGTAGCGTGTTTTTTGAATATAGGATAATTTGAACCTCCCAAAAATGCATTTGAATCTCCACGAATGTCGAACAACACTTCATCTTATCGAGTTGATCTCCGAGCAGAAGCGTGTATTTCGGATATAGGATAATTTGAACCTCCTTCAAATGCGTTTGGATCTCCAGGAATGTTAGACAACACTTCGTCTTATCGAGTTGATCTTCGGGTAGAACTCCGTTGACGACTCATTTGAAGAACTTTGTAATTAATGTAGATGCTTTCTCCAATGCTTGCTGAATGACCTTTGGAAAATTTTGTAACTCACCTCTTCTGCCTCATTCTGATTGATCCATTCAGTTATAAAGTTTATCACAAATATTGTGAGATAAGATTGTTTATGATTGACCACAAATATGTCATTTGGACACTTGACGATGTTTCATTGGCTGTTGAACTTGACTTGGCTTGCCACATTTTTTGAATGGATAGTCTCGTCTTGTTGGTCTTTAATTTGACTGGGATGCCACGTCACTTGACACGTGACATGAGTTTGGGCTTCAAGGTGAACTGGAACTTGAATCCAAATTAATTTCAACCCAAACAAACATGGAGTCACTTCAAATTTTGTATGAATTTGATCCAATAAATTTTATGTGTCTACAGTAATCGATCAGATAAAAAAAGATCAATGATTAATCCGTCGGATTAAAAATGACCAATGATTAATCTGTCGGACTAATTACTAAGATATAATCGGTCAGCTATTGAATAGCATAGAGGACGATGTATAACATCTGTTGGATCGATATTCGATCTGTCCATATATTGTTCGAATCGATAATCGATCTGTACATGTATAGGTCAGATCGATAATCAATCTGTCCATATATCATTCAGATCAATAATCAATATGTCCATCGTAAATGAATTAATTTGTAAAATTCTGAAAAGATTTTGGTGGGAGGAATTTTGTTTAAATTCTATAAGTTGATGATTCGTGAACAAATTTGTAACTTTTAAAATTTGTAAATAAATTTTAATTTTTAAAAGTGAGTTATTTCCCTAAAAAAAAATTGTAGTCCATTTAATTAAAAAGTAGATTTGAAGAGACCATTTAACAAAGAATCCCATTGTAATGGGATTGTGTTATGTGTGGATTCACCTTGTATTAATATTGGACAAATTTATCCTTCGAATTTTTGGAAAAAAAAATGAATTGAGTTCAACTAATTATGTCTAATATGGTATTTGAATAGTAAAACTTGTAATTATATTGTGTAAATTTGTGGATGACAAAGTTATTTTTAATTATTCTTTTCAATAATAACGTCTTGCTTGTTGGTACTGGATTAATTTATTTTTTAATTCTCCTCTTGTTATAACATAAGTTTTGGGATGAACTTGATTATAATAACATTTGTTGTAAAAGAGGTTTATAGTATTGGACAAATTTATCCTTTAGTTCTCTTCTTAGTAATAACGCCCGTAATGAAATAAACTTGTAAATAACACTCATTTTAGAATAGGTTATTAGTAGTTAACAAATATATTCTTTATTTTTCTTCTCGATTATAATGTCCGCTTGATAATAACGTTTAATAATCTAGATTAACTTACAAATTTAATTTAAGCAAAAAATTACATAAATACACAACTTATGTTTACAATATTACAAAAAATTTCAACTCCCCAAACATATTACAAAAATCCCACATATACATAGAATGTTATGTATATGTCGGCTATATTACGTGTATTAATAGGGAAAGAGAGTAAAGTAATTAAAAACGTGAGAAAAAGTGTAATTACTTTTAAAAGATTGGTATTTATATTATTTATACAATTTATAATAGCTTACAAGCCCCATTCTTTAATTTTCTTCTTGATAATAACGTAGGTTTTGGAATAAGCTTGACAATAGCGTCCATTATAAAATGAGCCGAAATAGAAATCTTTAACTCTTGCACATGAGACTAATGATACTTGATTAGTGATAAGTTTATCACATAGAAAATTATAGGAAAAATGCTCCCGGATATATCTAAACTTTAACGAAATTTGGTGTAACACATCTTAATTTTGTGGGGATCCTATGACCCCCAAAACTTTACGGGAGTCCTGTGCCCCCTCCCCCAAGACTATTTATTAGCATATTTTATTAACATTTATTTGTACTAAATTCTTTTTTATTTTAGAATCTTTTATCTTTTTATTAAACTTATAAATGTTACTAAAATACACTAATATACTTCATGGGTAGGACCCCGCAAAGTTCAAGTATGTTACATCAAATTTCACTAAAGTTTAAATATATCTTGAACATTTTTTCCAAAATTATATGATAAGGTTGAATTTTTTAGTACAAGTAGCTATTGTAACGAGATTGTGTCGAATGCACCTTCTATTACTATTGAATAGATTTATTCTTAAAATTTCTTTTTGATAATATTGTCTATTCTAAAATGAAATGAGCTTGATAATAACGTCTATTCTGGGATATCTTATTAATATTGGACAAGTTTATCTTTTAATTTTCTTCTCGATGATAACATATGTTTTGCAATGAGCTTGGTAATAACGTTGGTTCTATATTGAACTGAAATAGGAATTCTTAATTCTTACGCATGAGGCTAATCATACTTGGTTATGCCAAACCCTACCGTTGTACTTGCTTATTCTAACTAAGTCAATTTTTTCATTTGAAATCTCATTTCACCACCAATACATAGGAGATCAAAAGCACATGAAATTAATATGGGAGAAGCCATCATTTTCATCCCATAATATACAAGAAAAGTCAAAGTCACACCTAAACTATATAAGTGACCTATTACACACCTTAACTATATAAAAGTAATATTATTACCTCCCCGCAACCCCCATTCTAACGCGCGTATGTTACATTTATTTTAGGCGCATCCAGCCTATTAAATAACAAAAGTCGAAAAGTCGAATCCACACCTAAACTATATAAGTGACCTATTACACACATTAACTATAAAAAAGTAATATTTTTTACTCCCTAGATCTGACGTGGAAAATACATAATTATTTAAATAAAAAATGGCGCGTTTAAATTAAAAATTAATGCAAATAAATAAATAAATAAATAAAATACTCCTCCCCCAACCCCCAGCATCCATCTCCCCACCCCACCCCCAAACAATCATCTTCTTCATCACCCCCCACCCCCAAACCATCATCTTCTTCATCACCCCCACCCCGAAAATCCAACCCCATCCCCAAATAACACAATTCATCCTCCACCTTCATCAAATCAATGTCAGTTTCACAATGAACAAAATCAAATTGTTTTTGATGTTTAAACGGATAAAATCAAATTTTATAAAAAAAAAATATAAAATTTTGTAGCAAGGATGTTTTCCGGTGAATTCTCGTCGGAAAAGTCGGATTCATTGTCGACTTTCTCCTCTCTGTCTGTTAATTATTAATCCATCCAAAAATGGAGCTTGCTACCATATTAGTTTTTTTTTAAAAAAAAAATTATAGCTGAAAAACAAATAGAAAAAGTACGGAAATGTGTTGTTCATTACCATTTAAAAAACAGAGGCCAACAGTGGAGTGGCCATTTTTTGAAACAATAATGGCCATTATAGCTGAGAATTTTTTTTTAAGAAAAGACGATGAGTTACGGATGAAGAACAATGTCAGAAGAAATTAATTGTTATGGCAATTTTGTTGGTGGGATAAAGTTTATGGTGGTGAATATGGTGTAATGGAGGTAATGGAGGTTTTGGACATTGACAACAATGGCGGTTTTAGACATTGAAGAAGAAGAAAAAAAAATAAAAATAAAAAATAAAAAATTATGAAAATAATAAATTTATTATTTTTTTGATTATGCTGATGTGGCAGCACGTGTAAAACACCACACTACATGCAAGTGGTGTAATGCTGACAGGGTGTAAAAAGTATCACTTTTTTATAGTTAAGGTGTGTAATAGGTCACTTATATAGTTTAGGTGTGGATTCAAGTTTTTGACTTGCAAGTGGTGTAATGCTGACAGGGTGTAAAAAGTATCACTTTTTTATAGTTAAGGTATGTAATAGGTCACTTATATAGTTTAGGTGTGAATTTGACTTTTCGATTATAATTTGGATTGGAAACGATGTCTTTTTCCAAATTAATTTAGATATGTAAAAACCATATATATGATAAGAGTGCATGTCTTTGTTGATGGTATATTGCAAGTTATAGTAATCCACTTTTTTTTTTTCGTTCAACAAAAACGAAACTGGAAAATCGATCGATAGGACATAAAAATTATCAGCTCTGCTAAATGTTTTGAAAATTTATGTGAATTATGGTTAGAACAAACCGGTCAAGTTGTAACTCATTCATTGTTTTCAAATATTTTACAAAAATGCAAGAGAGATTAACGGATTCGCAGACCTAATTAAATTATTGATTTTAATGAGAGTCTGGAGCCAAAATGTCATATTTAAAGCTAAATTTAGTCAATTGATAATTGTGTATATAAAAGACACACACCTTATATTTATTGATACAACTAGAGGAGCATGACCCGTGTCAGCACGGGCCCAACATTAATATAGTTTGATTATATATGATAAGTTAGATTGATGTCAATTCGAATTATGAATACATAAAACATATTAACTATTTGATAGTATTTTTTACGGAGTCAAATTATCTCACAAGATAATTATATATAACTTTGTACTCATATAAATAACAAAATTCGATGCATTTTGAAGTTTAGATCTTTAATCATATGACTGAGATTTGTTATATTAAGTATAAAATATGAGATTAAAATTAATACATATGACTTGACACTTGTTATATAAATTAGAGAATAATTATTGGAAAAAGATAAAGGGTTATCTAGTAATTGCATATTACATCACATGTGGGCTGCAATTAATAACTCAAAAGTGCATTGTATTCCACTATTCCATACTAAGCTGAAATAAATATCCTTTACTTCCATTTCTCCTTCTCTTTTATTTGTCAAATTGTCCCTTTAAGTTAAACTAAATTATTATTTTAAATTTAAATTTTAAGTGTTTCAAAAGCTATATAAAAAAAGAAAACTATAAGTTACCATCTGTCATATTAATTTAAGTTAATTGATTTTGGGAACATGATAAAACATACTTGTGCAGATGTTTTATTGAACTTTTGCTTTTATATATATGTTCCTTCCAAAAGAGTCATTTGTTAGAGTGTATAAAAATAATTTTGAGTAGAATGTATTAGAAATGTTTGCATTAATAATGCTTGTATTAGTAATACTGGTATTACTTATGCTAACATTATTTCTTATATATTGTTTGGTATACTGTATTAGAACTTGCCTTTTTATCTTGGTATATTTAAACAAAAGTTTTTTAAAAAAGATTGCATATACATTCTAAGATTCATCCGGGATCTAGCACAGGTTCAATATATGTTATTTTTTGTCTCAATTTATGTGACACAAATAGAGTTTAGATAATCAATCATACTCTTAATATGTATTTAGATAATTTAAGTCGTTAATTATTGTAATTTATAATATTTTTTATGTAATTTTCAAATAATATACGTTACTTTTCTTGTCCAAACTTTTGTGGCATTGATAGTCAATTATATTTTAAAAATAATTTTAGTTTTTAATTATTGTGATTTATAATGCTTTTCTTCTATTCCAATTTAAGTGACACCAATGCAATTTCGAGAGCCAATCACATATTTTTATCTTTAAAATTTTTTAAATTGTTAATTATTGTGATTTATAGTATTGTTTACGTATTTTTTTTGAAATATATAACAAATTAAATTGGTTCTAAATATTTTAAATTGTTAACTATTGTAATTTATAATTCGTTTTATGTAATTTTTGAATAATATATGTTACTCTCTTTGTCCAGAGTTTTGTGTCATCGATAGCCAATGATACTTTTTAAATAATTTAAATTTTTAATTATTGTGATAATATTTTTTCCATTCCAGTTTAAGCAGGACAATGCTTAGATGGACATAATAATTAATTAGGGGTGGCATAGTAAAATCACGATTGAAACAGCGAAGCATAAAATGTCTTAAATGACTTACATCAGCTAATTAAAAGTGACATAACAAAATTACTATTAAAAATACCTGTGAAAAAAAGCTTAGTAGACCTCATATAATACGTCAAGTTAATTTAAATATCAAGAGTTAATTTATCATTTTTATATCTATTTTACCTTTTTTATTAAATATTATTAATATTTTAATACTTAAATGACTTATAATAATTAATTAGGGGTGATATTTAGTAAAATTATTTTGAAGCAGTTTAAGCAGACATGCCATAAATATCTATTTTACCTTTTAATTAAATATTATTATTTTTTAATACATAAATGACTTATAATAATTAATTAGGGGAGTTATAGTAAAATTACGGTTGAAGCAGCTGAAGCAGACATGTCATTAATGTTCATTTTACCTTTTTTAATTAAATATTATTAATTTTTTAATAAATAAATGACTTATAATAATTAATTAGGGTGATATAGTAAAATTACGGATTGAATATTATTAATTTTTCAATACATAAATGACTTATAATAATTAATTAGGGGTGATATAGTAAAATTACGGATTGAATATTATTAATTTTTCAATACATAAATAACTTATAATAACTAATTAGGGGTGATATAGTAAAATCACGATTGAAGCAGCTGAGCAGACATATCATAAATGTCTATTTTAGTTTTTAATTAAATATAATAATTAATTAGGGGTGATATAGTAAAATCATGATTGAAGCAGACATATCATAAATGTCTATTTTATGTTTTAATTAAATATTATCAATTTTTAATATATAAATGACTTATAATAATTAATTAGGTATGATATAATACATCACGGAGTAAGCAGCCTGCTGAAGCAAGCACGTCGAAACCACTGTTTCTATATAATAGACTAGACCCCGACAACTACCACCAACACATCATTAGTAAACCACAATCATCACAAACTAACACAGCTGTAACTATCTCCAATACATTATTAATCATCACCCATTCATCACAACTATCACGACACATTATTAATCCCCACATATTCTTCAATCATCACTATCATCACGTCAACTATTGACATGAAACAACTTTCATATCACAACCACACCATCACAATTATCACTAGCTCACCAACACCAACCCTTACCACCTATCATTCTCGGTACACATCTCTATTATTATGACTATTAAACATAAATATTTCATTTTTACTATCAAATAATAATTTCATTTTATGAAATAGTACCCGTATATAGTTAATAGAAAAATGTAAACTTATTTGTACCACCTGTCTAATGCAACACCTCTTCCTTATTTTTTGGTGATGACTTGGTCTAATTCTTTTGATATGAAAAATCATTGGTACGAAATAAAAGTTTGAATTGAAAGTTACAAGACAATTAAAAGAGCAAAAAAAAAAAAAAAAAATGTTGCTTGCTGTGTTGATCGCCAATTCTGAGGGCAATATACTCGTAGAACGGTAACGTAAAAACACTCTATGATTATTGTATGCTATAAATGTTTTATTTTTTCATACATTGGCGTCTAGATCAATTTATTTTCATCTCGATTATTTCACTAGCTACTTGTTATAGCTGCCATCTCCAACAAGAAATGAATTGATAACCATGTCCATCAAAAACTAGACAGATCCAAAGAAATCAATTAGCGGTTTTTGTCTCTGCTGAAATTTAATCCCGATCTCTAATAAATTGCATATTATTTTTTCCATGCAGTTTAAATGGAGTCCCAACAGAGGAAATGTTACATTGGAGATCTTTCTTAGTTAGATTGGGAGCAGAAAATCTTAGAGGAGTCAAAAATGAGGAACTCCTTGTAGCTTGTCACAAGTATGTATACTTTAAATAATTTTAATTTATTGCCTAAGTTTATGATATAATTTAATAGATTGTTAAAACATTGATTTGCTTGTATATTACCTTCTATTTAATATGGCGTAATTTACTAAATTTAACCAACATTATCAACATTCTATGAAATAATATTTAAGTTGATTTTAGAACATAATATAACTATCAAGTGTTATGATGGGATGAATACCAATATTGGAGTTAGAATTTTCATTGACAGGTTCAGAAGTAAATATACAAATTAATCAGAAAGAGTTCAACATTTACTATATATACATAAAACATATTTTTAATCATATAAAAATAATGTAATTACATCGATTCGAACCCCTAGATGAAAGGTAGCTCCGCCATTAATGAATAGAAACCCTCCATTTTTAATAATAACATACAAAGAATAATAACATACAAGAGGTCTCGGGTTAGGGCCTTCCGAATAAAAAAAATTCTAATATCTAGGGAACAGTTCCTCTTCAATGGCCTTATGCAATGCAAATCCCAATGAGTTGAAGCTCTAGAATAATTATTAAATATCATGTGAGAAATAAAAAAAGATAATGAGATTTGAAAGATTTGCAACTAGTCCTTATTGACAAGGAGTTTTTCCTTTTTTATTTCATTTTTATCTCTAATGGTTGGTAAATTAATGTAACCATGAGAAAACATTAATTCTTATGTTTCCACAATTTTACATAATTTTTATTTTAAAATTTTACTTCTTCTCCAGATCAGTATATGTGGTATACACTATATTAGGAGCTATCAGCATTTATGTGGTTGACAAAGAAGAATATGATGAACTTGTTTGTAAGTAATTTATACATTATACTTTGTACTAGTAATTAGTTTAATTTATTTGTGAAAGTTATAGAAGTATTAATATGATTAATTTTTAATTATGATTTTCTTTTGAAGTATCAGAAGTAATCTATGCTATTACTGCAATTGTGAGGGATGTATGTGGAAAGCCCCCAAGTGAACGCCTTTTTCTAGACAAGTATGGAAAAATTTGCTTGTCTTTAGATGAAATTGTCTCAAAGGTATGTAGAAATTTCAGCCCAATTGTTAAGATATATTGCTCGTCTTGATTCTAAGTTTGCACATATTTGTTTGTTGAGTTTAAAAAAGGCGTCTTAACTGTTGATTCTAAACTCATTTTTGAAGGTCCCTAACTTTTTTCGCCTAAGTTGTTTGCGTCCTTCTTCAGAGGCTTGCCCTCCATCATGAACGACATGATACAAAGTATATAGCCATTTAGTTGAATAATGGCTACTCTCTTTGTTGTATTAGCATCATCCTTAAGCACAACAACAATAGTGGGGTCAGGACAGATCAGATAACAATATAATAAATAAAACACATCAAAGCAAACAACAACCAGGAATATCTAGATGATAAAGGATAATAACTGAAATAAGACACACATAAGGTAATACTATATAAAATATCTATTCAAAAAACATAGATATCACCAATACACCACGAACAAGAGACTACAAGAAATTACAGACACAAATGCAGACAAAGCACTCTTCCCTACTACCCAAAATGTACTTTACACACTAACCCGCAACCCTAATTCGTGTCCTCCACACTTTCCTACCAAAGTTCATGTCCTCTATAAGCATAATTCATGTACAAGAAGAAGTCATAAATCACTAACTAATTAATGATATGATACTCTTCTTTTATACGTATTGCAATACAACATTAGTTATAAGGCTTTTCTGTATAAATAGGAGATTGCCTACTTTGGCACAAGCATAAAAAACTGAACTTTGTTATTTCATTTATTATGCCATAATATTTTTCAATTAACATGTTTAATATTTGTATTTGAAGGGTTTGCTCGAAAATACAGAGAAAGACAGAATTAAAAGACTTGTGAGGTTGAAACCACCATCAGAGTTTTGAGCGACTAACGCATCAATCCGGCTCAGTTGTTTCATTAGTGGCAGCTATGGCTTTAGCAATTAATATACTATCATGCATGCTCACATTTGCATAGTTGTAACACTTAAAATTGTAGTTATCAAACTTTTAAAATTTGATTTTTTTCACTTATAGTTTTAGCACTAATTTTTGAAGTCTTTCATCTTCTCGCGTTTTAGCCCTGGACGCCAGAAGATGCCTATATACATATTTGTGTACTAGTGTGCCCGTGCCCGTTCTATGCACGGGCGAAGATATGTTTGCAGGTAAAACAGTTATGTTTCATAACTGGATCCACTATGATTATTTTATCAATAATCTACTCGAATGTGTGCAATGGTGTTTCATATCTTAAAGTTGGTTATAGTATGCGTGCACCCATTATTAAATATATATGAAACAACTGAAACATATCTTGATAAAGGGGATATATGTCATTTATTTGACTGCATAGTAGCTTAAATAATCCACGGGTCTGTAAGGACAGCACCACTAAAAGAAACTTCTCGGTCCACATCTTTGATGTTTTATCAGAATTTTGGTTGAATTGGTCTCAATAAAATCCATTGCATTGTCAAAAATGTTTAGTAGTTTATAGAGGTTCCCAAGGTGCTTAAACACAAGGTGAGATGCAAGAAACTCACAGTGGGGGCAGTGGGACATCTGGATATTGACACATAACCCATGGCACTCCCGTATCCAAAGATGTAGCCATCGATTCTGGCCAGTTGACGTAAGGTTTGGAACGAGCCCAGTTGACGTAAGGTTTGGAACGAGCATTATGAGGCTCAGCATCACCATTGCCATACTCATTTTTCATCTACTCAAACAATAACGAAGAGCAAGTAATATTAGACTCGTTTCTTAGTAGTCCGAATATAGTAAATCACAATCAAAAGCTAACCTAAACAAGATAACCGGCTCACCCTGAAATGCGTAAAGATTTTTTTGCTTGAGCATGTCAACAATTTTGGCCGTGAATCATTTCATTTGAGCCTGCAACAAGAGTCAATGAACTCCAAAACCAGTATCCCAAGAAAAATACTTAAAAGCATAAGGAGAAAATCACCTTGAATGGTTGATTATCCGTTAGAAATTCAATTCCAGGAATGAAATGCAATCAAAGAGGAAATTCAATGTCTCAAATTAGATCAAAACCATCAATTATCAGTAAGACGAAATGCATAAATTGCAAAATTGCAGAAAAGAGTATAGAGCTACCTATAGTTCCATTCTGCACAAACAAGAAAGAAAGAATAAAGATCTGAAAGAGCATAAACTTTTGATAGCTTTTGTCTTTCATAGGAAAGTATAAATAACTTCAGTCAAATTATATGCAGAGGGGTAATTTCGATCTTCCATATGACATATGAGACCTTTATTAAGATATCTTCTATCAGTTCTATTCATATTACCATAAATCCTACCTGTAAGTTTGCAACTCATAATCCTGCCTTTTTTTTAGCTTATTGCCTTTGGTTGCTTGACTTCTCTCTCTTTGTAAATTGTTTCTAAAGTAGAGTCAGTGAGTTACCAACTTAAGTTTATACTTATAAAACAAACAATTTCCAGAACTTACCTCTAATAGTCAATGTAATTTTGCTTTCTTTCCTAAGACAACAATGCTCGTTGGAGATACTTCTCTTCCAGATACTGTCCAAGAAATCTTCTCATCACCAACAAGAATAGTAATGATAAAATTTACACGCTCAAATGGCAGAGTACAAGAAAACCATACCATTATGATAGAAAAAGAGTCGGCAATTACTACATCTCCATCAACCAGCGTGGGCACGTATGCAAGGGGATTCAGCTTCAAGTATTATATTCCACTCATTACAACAGCCAAAAATAAGAACCAAATTTAAAAAAAAATCTTCAATAATTTGTCTAACACCCCCAAACCTAATTTCTCATCTTTGATCCTAATTGATTACAATCAGTTGTTCCATATAACAGTCTAACTAATACAGGCACACACTCCCTCCCAATAGTATTTGCTTAGATCATATACAAACATAGTTGATATAATATTCTCTACTTTGCATTATCTAACACAAGAAAATACGAGAAAAAAACACTTATTTTCCAAAAAAAACACTTTCCATCATATCAAACACATCCCAAGTATAATTTTCTTGTAACTTGCTACAATAAAAAACTTTCAACTTTTCAAAAACTTACAGACATGGAAACAGTAAGTAATCAAATTTTTTTGGTAATTGATAAGTAATAACAAAAGGCAAAAGTAAGTAGATATGTGGAAACAAAATAGTTGTGAGCAGTTTTTTTGGTAAGTAATAATATAAAAGGCAAAAAGTCAGTAGAGACGTGAAAACAAAAAATAGTAGTGACTAGATTGTTTTTTGGTAAGTAATAATAAAAGACAAAAAGTAAGTAGAGCAAAATAGTAGTGAACTGTTTTTTTTTTTGCTAAGTAATTATAAAAGGCAAAAAGTCAGTAGAGACGTGAAAACAAAAATAGCACTGACCAGATTTTTTTGTGGTAAGTAATACTAAAAGACAAAAAGTAAGTAGACATGTCACATGTGGAAATAAAATAGTAGTAAGACAAAAAGTAAGTAAACAGTTTTTTTAAGTAAAAGTAGATATGTGGAAACAATAGTCTTTTTTCAGATTCTATCTATTAAACTGAAAAAAAAGAAATCCAATATCAAATTAAATTATTTCAATTATTTGGTCCATCGATTTAGAAATCTGCAAAGTTGCATTTGTGCATTAACTGCGAAAATGAAAGATAAGTGTTAATAATGATACTCCACTACATTACTAAAATATGAACTTTCGCATGGAACTCATGTCTGAGCTAATGGCAATCCATGCGTCTCACATGCAGACTTCAGAATCTCTAGAACTTCAGGTAATGCGGCTTGGTAGCTCAAACCACATACCTGATAAAAATATCTCATTTATAATGCTGAAAAAATTTATTCAAAAATGCATTAGTTTGCAAGTTCAAACCAATTACCTTGGCATCCTGAAAGGTTGTAACTTTAGAAGTTGAGAGATCAACATCCTATTAAGAAGTAAGAAGTTTGTGAGAATTTCAAAAAACTGGACCCTCGCTATATTTATCAAAGTATGCACAAATAAGCAATTGAACAAAAGCAAGACTCATGCACACCAAGAACAAACACGAAAAATCATGATAAACAGAATGCATCTTAGAGACAATCTGACACCTAAACAAGAGCAGTAATGAGGATTAAATGAAGGACAAAAACATCAAATGATAAGAGAAACTAACAAAGTGAAAGATATAAGCAAAGACTAATAGTGGAGCACGTAGTATTTCAGATCTTAAGAAATTGCAACTTAACTGTTATCGTTTCATTCTCAGGGATAAAGAACTTTACTATGTAACTTCTATCTTAATATTCATTCGTTTGGGGATTGATGTTTCAGCCTGAAGTACCGTGAACTATATTTTTATACATAAAGCACATAAAGATATAGTAACAGTTTCGAAGCATATATGCTTAAATTATCTACTTAACACTGAATAAACACATGCATACATGGTTCCACTACTTAGCTAAGCAGGTAACAAAAGAAAGTAGCGGGAATAAGGGAACAGATAGATTTCGAGAGACAAAAGAACACAAACCTTAAGGGCTTCGCACACACTTTCAAGCTAAGTTGAAGGTTTTAAATACTTAGTTGGGTAAGTCCAATGATCTACACATATTTCTTGTTTTCAACTTGATTTTTATAGGTTAGTGATTTGGTCAAATGTTCTAATCTTGATTGTCTCAGTAGGATGCTGGTTATTTGGAGCAATTTTATAGAGTGAGGATATAGCAATTGATGGCTAAAATTGGATCAAGATTGAAAACTTTGTTGATAAAACTCTTGAATTCTATAACGGTCTTAGAATCCACACTCAAATGGATAACAAGCATGGTTCCACAATATTCCAGATATAGAAAGTCTGCATCTGTCACCAGCCAAGGAGTAGAAGGTTCAAAAGAGCCATCCGAATGTAAAGACTATTCTTAGCTTGTCTGAAATAAGCAAACCTTAGATCACCATCCACATCGACAGTAATCTACAGAGAATCATTAAAGGAATTTAAAGAGCATAATTGTGGTATGAGAAGAAACGGAATCACATACCGAACTATATAACAGAATTTTCCCTAATCAAGTCTTGGAAAATGATGCATCATTACTGCATGTTTCTGCATAGCATTTAAGACACTCAGATCCACGATATACTTCCCTTGAGACTCTTCATACAAATCAACCCTCTCTCCAAATCTTTCTCTTTGAATATAAGTTTGATATACCACATCATATTTAGAAGCGACCTCCAACAAATCATCACTTTTTTCCCAGTGAACCCCTATTGATGTCAAATAATCCTTGATATTATCCTAAAATGAATCCGTAACAATTCGTCTGTTATCAAACAAAAATAACATTGTGTAATCACATTTGAGTTTAAAGAACAAAAGTTTATTAAATTGAATGAGAGGTAATGCTAATTATCAGCTCAAGACAATCAAAATTTCATCTTTTCTCATACCTTCATTTTAACCGCATTAGGGGATACAAAGTAAATTTTCACATCTTGATACTTCGCAAGCAAGTGAGCAACTGAACGAACTGTCCTTATATAAGCTAGATCACTAATAACAACAACTTTTATACCATCAAGTTTTCCTATTTCTCATTCAATGGTGTACACATCTAGAAGGGCCTGTTTCAGAATTAATGAGGACAGTTTTGTTGCTGCAGTCAGACAAGAAAAAAAGACCAAGAAGACTATGTATATGCCATTGATATGCTCTGTTGCAGTCAGACAACAAATGCATGCCCAGATAAATATCATATGCACTCTATTATGTAGTTTCATCCAGTTAAGTCTCTATATGCTATTCAGAGTTTGTTATGAATTATAATGGAAGGCGAACGTTCTAAACACATGATAGTGATATTTACATAGTTAAGACTTAAGAATTATGTTATTAGTGAGCTCCAGAAACTCAGTTGTAATGCATTATCCAAACAAGTTACTATTTCCTAGTCTATATCTGTTAAAAGGGGAAGGATAGAACAATATCCCCACACAAGCTTAGAATGAGGAGAAAAAACTTACCATGAAGCAATTTAACTTTTCCCATTCGATCAATTTCAACAGGATACTTAAGAAGGTGGCCTCTCATTTTAGTGACTTCATCAGTCGTGTACTGTTGCCAGTTGTGTTCACCAAATACTCTCATCCGCCTCATGCATTCAAGACTCTCTGGACGCTAAAAAAATTGCTCTATAGTTATCGTGTGCTCTGTCCACAGTGACATTTTATATTCGTATATCTGCAGTCGAAATGCGATAGCAACTTAGTCACACATTTTTACTACTTGAAAAGAAATGCATTGTAAGAATGGTCTGAATATCAGTTTATTGCATCAATTCGAAGCTACTGTTGGACATCTAACTTTCAAAATAAACTTTGAGATATTCACTCAGTAAAAAGGAACAAAATAATTTGGAAATCATCCTTCTTTAGTATAGTGAAAAAGAACCATTAACACTAAGACAATTGTTTTTCATCTCCAACTATTAGAATTTCTAGATTACTGATGCAAAAACACCACTTACTACATTTACACGTCTACAAGTTATCATCAGTGAACTGGTGGAACTCTACTAAACAAACTCTTTACATAATCTAAACTCAGCTTTTCTATAACTACACTGCCTAACGACGACAAACAGGAAAAAGGGTTAATTCCTTTTTTTCTCTGAACAAGAAAGCAATCGTAAAAATTTTTAAAAATAAAAAACCTTTCAAATTGAGTGGTTTTCGGACACGAAATGCACATGAACTCCTCCAATACGAATAGAGTTTCAACTTCTTTGACTCCTCTCCACTTTCTGCCTAACAATTCATCAATAAAAATAAAGTGATTAAACCAAAAATTAGCCCTAAAAACTATTGTTACCTTTAGAAAAAGAAATAGCACTATCATAAAACAACAACAATTACAGAGGTTTAACTTTAATTTAAGTTATAAAAAACAAAGCTAATTACAGATCCTAATATAAAAAAATCAAAACTTTAATTAATTAGTATCACAAAACAACACGAAGAAGATATCCAAAGGATAATTGAATTAGTTAGGACCATAACAATATTAACTACAGATCTAGAGAAAATAGATTAAAACTTGAATTAATTAATTTGTATAATAGAATAATAATAATAACAGATTTGAAATAAAAGGATTAAGGCTTGAAATAGTTAGCATCATGTATCATATATATAACAAACATCAAATGAAAACTTGCTCGAAAACTTGCTCCACCATCAAAGATGCACTTACCAAAAATAAATCATGATGGACTAATGAAAATTGAGATTAAGAACATGAATTTTGCTTGAAGCTTGTGTTTTGGTGTCAAGGTGCGTAGGGAATACAGTAGAGAAAAGGGAAAACGGAGAAAATGGAGATGAAAGAAGATTTTAGGAAAGTAAAACAGTAGAGGCAAAAGACATGGTAAAGTATCATTGATTGGAGGTTTTAGTTACCAAAATACCCTAACTGTTGGTGTTGTTGAAGAAAATATCCTCAAATAAGATAAAATAGTAGTAATCAAAGTCTTCATTTATATAAAAGAGTAATGTATAATCTGATTGTTATCTATCTAATGACAATTTGCACATTAACTCCTGTTTGATATTAGAGCTACTTTACATACAAAATGGCCTGAGATTTCTCCCAATCATACATGTCTTAGTTTGTTGCTACATATGCACATTATATTTAATCACAAACGTAAAAATGTGGTAAAATATAGATAGTATATCTCTTCTCAAACAGCTATACAAACACACCATTAAAGGTAATCTCATCAACAACAATTGATTTTGCCAATTAGACAAATGCATCATTTTTGGATTATATATACCTATATATGAAGAAAATAAGAACTTTTTCGAGAGAAGTACATTTATGTCTAATAGCTAATGTCAAGTTAAGATTCTTATTCCATATGACTATCTCTCAGATTAAATTTCGATATCCAAAATTCTTACGTAATTTACATTTAGCTCTTTAATAACTTGGATTTAGACCTTCATCTCTGAGTTTATTAGACCAATATGTGTTGGTTATTATAATCATTCGGGAAAGCGGTCAAAAATACCCTGAACTATTTGAAATGGATCAAAAACATCCTTTTATTTGATTTTTTGGCTCAAAAATACCCTTACATTAATTTTTTGGCTCAAAAATATTCTTCTCTCTAACGAAATGCCACCAAATACACCACGTAAATTAAAAAAAAAAATCACTTGACCAGTCCATGTCAATATACACAAATGAAAATCCGTCCATTTAATTCATCTAACCATCAATCTATTTTTTTAAATTTAAAAGACCCAACCCCACTTAGATTTAAAAAAAATCGATCCAAGAGGAAAAAGATTGAAGAATTTGATTGCTAATTTTCTATGTGATGGATTCAAATATTTTGGATTGATCAAGGCGAAAGATGAGGAAACAATTAGGTCCTTAAATTGTTGATCCGAAAGAATCAAATTTTAATTGGTTCGACCCTAAACAATTGGATCCTCAAATAGTTGACTAGATTTCCAAGAGCTCAGATTGCTACTGGTTGTCCTATCTGAATTTGTCTAATGAGGAACCTTATTATAGTGAGAGAAATGGTAATTCAGAGACGAAATTGAAATTTGGAGAGTGAAAGTTTAGTGGCAATGTAGGACAACCACAAGTTGATAAGCTAAAAAATTGCTCGAGTGAGTCTCGTAACTTTGAAAAAATAAGAAAATATAAGGCGGTGAAAGGGATGATATGAGAAAAAAATTAAAGAATTGAATTTTGTCTCTTGGTTCGAGTTTTTCGAATCTGGATCGGATTGAATTTTTAAATAGAATAAAATGGGTTGATTGTTAAGTGGATTAAATAGAGTGATTTTCCACATGTATGTTGACGAGGACTGACTAAGTGACTTTTTTTTTATCTACGTGGCTTGTTTGGTGGCATTCCGTTAGAGAGAAGGGTATTTTTGAGCCAAAAAATTAACAGGGTATTTTTGAGTCAAAAAATTAAGGAGGAGTATTTTTGAGCTAAAAAAACAAACAAAGGATATTTTAAGCCAAAAAATAAATGAAGGGTATTTTTAATTTATTTCAAATAATTCAGAGGTATTTTTGACTCTTTTCCTGTAATCATTAAGAATCGGCTCACTAACAAACGTTAAATCTCATTGTTTCTCTAGTTCGTGGTGATTTTAAAAGAACAATATAGCTTCTAATGTCATTTTATTAAATTGCCAATCATGTTGGTTATTGTAAATACTATCATATGCGGCTTCTTACGAGAAGTAAGTGAATAAATTAATTACAAAGTAGCTTGATGCACAAAATATTTGGAGGAGTTGGCAGTTCTAAAAAGGATCGCATTCTGACGAATAAGATGATTATGACATCATCATAAACAAATAACTATTAATATATTATTTATTATTGAGAAAAGACATAAACACATCTTCAAAGTTATCTCGAATTTTCAAAAAGCAAGTGCAAAGTCACGAATGAGTAGGCGCGTGAATGAGTTAAATTTCACCCCCAAGCCAATATAAAATTACCATATGGCATTAACAACTTGTTTTCTCCAACAACTTATCTTCTCCAAACAAGAAAAAATAAGGAATTCGCAGAATTCTTTTCGGCCAATGTAAAAAAAAAAAAAGGTGTTTCTCCTCCATCCATTCACTTTAATCAAAATCCCATTCATGAAAACAAATTTCTTACTCTTCGATTTTATATTTCATCTTCCATTAAATACCAAAATTTATTCTCTTTTTTTTAATTTTATTATGATGTTCGTCGGAGACAATATTAGTTGATTTGAAATATCAGACCCATTATCTACCTCAATTTCAGCACAATCAACGTCTGTCGCACCACGATCATTGCTTCCAAAGACGATGGCGTCAACAAGTCAGAAGAAGAAGGTAATTAACATTGATACAGATTCAAAGTGATACTACTTTTGAATTGAAATATCATTACAACGATAAAATAAATGAAAAGGGAGAAGAATATCGAAGAGACCTAGCCATCAACAATGACGATGAAAGAAAGTTTTATCAGTGAAATTCGTAATGGGTTCCAAAGAATGTGCAAGCTATTTATTGTTAAGTATCTCACATCGAAAAAGGTCGGATAATTAGTCTCCTTATATAGACTTGGACAATCCTCCCCTCATGAGCTAGCTTTTGAGGTTGAGTTAGGCCCAAGATCCATTCTTTACATGGTATCAAAGTTATCCCCATCCCAAATCTTTGTTCACTGATGTTGGGCCCCATATTATGTTGTCCGAGCTTCAAGACCTGGGTGTGCAGATCCCACATCGAAAAAGGGATGAGTAATTGATCTCCTTATATGGACTTGGACAATCCTCCCCTTAAGAGTTAGCTTTTAAGGTTGAGTTAGGCCCAAGATCCATTCTTTACATTTATAATTTGTCAAGCAATTATATTAAAATTCCAAGTTAGGCCCAAGATCCATTCTTTATATTTATAAAGGAAAAGGACATGGCATGGTCATTTTTAAAAAAATGACTCATAATTGAAAAGGTGGACATGTTGTAGCCAGTCGGCTAAAGTAATTCCCTTTTTTAGTCATTTGGCCCAATTGGACACATGTAGTCTCTATACTCAATTGATACACTTTTATACTATATCGATACACTTTTTAAAAAAGAGAACGGAAATTCTATGCAAACACATGCAGTCCTTATACCCAATTGATACTCTTTTATACCACATTAATACACTTTTATACTACATTGATACACTTTCAGTGTCCATATACTCAATTGATACTCTCTTATACTAGATTGATACATTTTTAGAATACATGTAAAAAATATATAGAGTCGTATAAAATATGCATCTAAATAATAATTGTAGTTAAAAATTGTATAGAATGTGTATACAAATGCTATAATTATTATATAGAATATATATATATATGTAAGGAAACTATATCATTATTATATATAAATATATATCTTTAACAATTATATTATATTGAAAGTATATTATATTGTATTTTACTGTATAAATAAGTAAAACTAATCAAAACAAATAGTATGTGAGTTTAATAATGTTGGTGAACGTAAAATAATCTAAAGAAAAAAGCAATTACTCAATTGTTTAAAAAGAATAAAAAAGAGTAGAATCTTTAAAAAAGAAAAGGAGTCATACCAAAATTATTACAATTCTTTTTGAGTGTTGGTTGATAGATCCATGCACTAGTGAAGTACGTGTAGCCGTCTAAGTATATAGTCGTGATAGTGGAGATCTTGGGGTAAGCAGTCACCATGATCGAGTACTATTTTTGGGTTTTAAATTTAGGTGCTAGTTTTGTGGAATTATTTTAATTTTAGGTATTATTTTTGTCCTTTCCCTTATTTATAATTTGTCAACCAATTATATTAAAATTTCAAGTTACACCTAAAATTCATTCTTTACATTTATAATTTGTCAACCAGTTATATTAAAGTTGCAAATTTCAATTTCTTTACCAGTGAAATTCACCGGAGAAAGAAAAGAGGGGAGAAGAGGAGTTTGGAGAAAGAAAAGAGGGGAGAAAAGGAGTTTGCTGGAAAAGAAAAGAGAAGGGAGAGTGAAATGGGTTAAATATTAATGGGTTGGAGTTTTATCCGGACCTATATTAAAAAGAGAGAAAAATAATATCATGTTATTTAATTAGGAAATGAGATGCACGCACATAGGTTGAGAATACCCCTGACGAAAAAATATGTGTTTAGTATGATTAGGACTAGTTTTTGTTGGGTTCAATGGGTGTGAATGAAAAATTGAGGGACACAATCCTTCGAGGAAAAGACACACTATTTCGAAAAAGGGGTGACTGTTCTGTCAGTTGTGACTGTTCAGAAAAGAAATGTTATTTCGGAATGGACAGACATGACTATTCCAAAGTGATATACCTTTCCGATGATCCATTGTCTCCTTTCTGAAGAGGCACTTCATGGCTATATAAACTTGCATTTTTTCCACAAGTTAAGTGTGAAAATTTATGCATAGAAAAAATATTTCTCTTGCTTCTAAAAACTCCGTGTGATCATCTCCCGTTGAGTGAGTTCGAAGAAAACCAGAAAGTTTGAGGTGCCACTACATTCTGGTTGTAAAGTCATTTTATTCTGGAAGAAAAATTCCGCAACCTCAGATACTTGAGGAGAGCTATTTTCTTAAGGACACTTCGTGAATTTGGAGGACTTGACTTATTCTGCTTCATTTTTCCTTTTTCTTTAAAATAAAATAACACACTTCTTTAATAGTTCATACTGAACCTATGTTGAAGGTGTTCAAAAACTTCATAAGTGTTCTTGATTTAATCTTGAACTTGTGTTGAAATTGTTTTGACACAATACAGATTGTGTACCCGAAACAACAATAATCTTAAGAAAATAGTTGTATTTTTTTTTTTGCTTGTTTGGTGAAATTTTCCTTTTTTTTCTCCATAATCTGTATTGTTTGGTTTCTGGAGAGTAAAGCTTTAAGATTTCTACTCCGTTTGAACTTAACAAGTGATTTGAAAAAATAAAATCTTCATCACAAGTTAAAGGTCATTCGATTAACGATTGAAAGTCAGAAAAACTTCATCGTTAAACTAGAAACAAGGGGTGTTTAAAGTTACTACAACTTTATTAGTAGTATTTCGATATACTAAAGTTGACTGTCTTTTTGTGATAGGGAAATGACTATTGACAGTCATGTGAATGATGCTGGGTCGAGTGTGGCAGCAACTAATGTTGCCACAACGAGTTGTACGAGTGCTCCGCAGACAATGACACCAGCAGAGAAATCTAAAAAATTCACAGGTGTTGATTTTAAAAGGTGGCAACAAAAGATGTTCTTCTACCTCACTACCTTATGTCTTCAAAGATTTACATTTGAAGAAGCTCCAGAGGTGCCCGAAGGAACTTCAGAACATGAATGATTTGTCATTATGGAAGCGTGGAAATATTTTGATTTTCTATGCAAAAATTACATTTTAAATGACCTCCAAAATGACCTATACAATGTGTATAGTGGAATGAAGATGTCAAAAGAGTTGTGGGGTGCGCTAGAAAGAAAATATAAGACTGAGGATACGGGAACCAAGAAATTCTATGTTGCACGATTCCTTGAGTACAAAATGATCAATAGTAAGATTGTCGTTTCTCAAGTACAGGAGTTGTATGTCATCATCCACGATCTCCTTGCAGAAGGTATAAATTTAATGAATACCTTATTTGAATATGTTAAAAATATTCTTAATGTTCACATAAACTTTGTTGTAGGTTTGATTGTGAACGAAGCATTTCAAGTAGTTACGATAATTGAGAAGTTGCCACCTTTGTGGAAGGACTTCAGGAATTACTTGAAACACAAGTGAAATGAGATGACAATCGAAGGCCTCACTGTGAGGCTGCGCATTGAGAAAGATAATAAAATTGCAGAGAGGAGGTCTAAAGGAAATTCTGCAATGAATGAAGCTAACATTGTAGAAGATGACCCCAATAACTCAAAGAAGCGAAAGCAAGCTAGACAACAAAGCAATCAACTTAAGAAGAAATTCAAAGGGAAATACTTTAATTGTGGAAAAATTGGCCATAAATCTACAGATTATCGTGCCCCAATGAAAGACAAAAAGAAGGATAAAACAAATATGGCTGAATTCAAGAACGAAATGGACGATCTATGTGCCATGCTTTCGGAATGTAACTTGGTGGAAAATCCTCAAGAATGGTGGATGTATTCTGGTGTCGCCCGCCATGGTTGTGCAAATAAAGAGTTGTTTGCTGCATTTGCTATGTGGCTCAAGGCGAAGAGAAGATCCATATGACAAATTTCACAACTATAAAAGTTGAAGAAACAGGAAAAATCTGCTTGAAAATGACATCAGACAAAGTGTTGACTCTTAACAATGTCCTGTATGTACCAGAGTTAAGGAAAAACTTGATTTCTGTATCACTTCTCAATAAAAATAAATTCAAATGTATATTTGTTTCCAAAAAAATTATACTTAATAAAAGAGAAGTGTACATAGGAAAAAGTTGCCTCACTGAGGGCCTATTTAAGATGAATGTAATAAATGTTGAAATCAATAAAGGTTCTATTTCCACTTGCTTGCTTTAGTCTAATGATTTGTGGCATGAACGATTAGGACATGTCAGTTACAAAATATTACGAAAACTTATTAGCTTAGAAGTTTTGCCAAACTTTAAATGTAATAAATCAAAATGTCAAACGTGTGGAATCAAATTATGCTAAGCATCCGTATAAGTCCGTTGAAAGAAATTCCAATCCACATTGACATTTGTGATATAAAGTCAACACCATCTCGATGTGGAAAAAAGTATTTTATAACTTTTATTGATGATTACACTAGATACTGTTATGTCTATTTTCTAAACAGTAAGGATGAAACAATAGATGCGTTTAGACAATATAAAACAGAAGTTGAAAATCAATTAGAGAAGAAGATCAAAACGATAAGAAGTGATAGGGGTGGAGAATATGAATCTCCCTTTGCGAAAATATATGTAAAGAATGGAATTATCCATCAAACTACGGCCCCATATTCACCTCAATCTAATAGAATTGCAGAAAGGAAAAAACAAACTTTAAAGGAAATAACGAATGTCTTACTTATAAGTTCAGGTTTACCGCAAAACTTGTGGGGGAGGCTATCCTTACAGCCAACCGAATCGTCAATAGAGTTTCCCATAGTAAGACACAATCAATTCCATATGAAAAATGAAAACGAAGGAAACCCAACTTGAAATATTTTAAAGTGTGGGGTTGTCTAGCGAAAGTTCAAGTTCTTATGCCTAAAAGGGTAAAGATAGGACCTAAGACTGTGAATTGCGTATTTATAGGATATGCTAAAAGTAGTAAAGTATGTCAATTTTTGGTTCATAAATTCAAACATTTGGATATCAATAAAAATATGGTAATTGAGTCAGATAATGCTGAATTCTTTGAACACATTTATCCGTATAAAACTGACATGAACAGTCTAGTTGGGGGTCTAAACGACCTAAAGATGAACTAAGTGAGGATGTACATAATGATGAGAATCCAATACGCAGTACACGTCAAAGAACGTCAACTTCGTTTGGATCAGATTTTGTAACATTTCTTTTAGAAAATAAGCCTCAAACATTTAAAGAAGCAATGTAGTCTTTAGACTCATCATTTTGGAAAGAGACAGTCAATAGCGAGATTGATTCAATCTTAAGCAACCATACGTAGGAGTTGATTGATCTTCCTCCAAAAAATAAACCTTTAGGTTCGAAATGGATCTTCAAAAGAAAAATAAAAGTGGATGGTTCTATTGACAAATACAAGAGAAGACTTGTAGTAAAAGGCTTCAAACAGAACGAAGCCTTGATTACTTTGATACGTACTCGCAATAACAAGGATAACATCAATTCGAATGTTAATTGCCTTGGCGGCAGTATATGCTATTGAAATCCGTCAAATGGATGTGAAAACAACATTCCTAAATAGAGAATTGGAGGAAGAAATTTACATGAAACAACCTGAGGATTTGGTGGTTCCTGATAAATAGAAAAAGGTGTGCAAACTGTTGAGTCACTATATGGACTAAAACAAGCACCTAAACAGTGGTATGCAAAGTTTGACCAAACTATGTTCGCAAACGGGTTCAAGATAAATGAATTACAAGGTTACTGTTTGTTTGTATATAGATGATATGTTGATCATCGGTAGAAATATTTCTGACATAAATGCTATAAAATAAATGCTTGATAGCAAGTTTGATATGAAAGATCTTGGAGTTGCAGATGTGATCTTAGGAATAAGAATTCATAGAAATTCACAAGGGTTGGCATTGTCACAGTCTCATTACATCGAAAAGGTACTTGATAAATTCAAGTATTTGAAATTTGGTATTGTCAAGACTCCATTGGACATGAGCTTTGCACTTCAAAAGAATGAAGGTGAAAGTAACTGACAGTTGGAGTATGCAGGAGTGTTGGGACATTTAATGTATATCATGAATTATACACGACTAGACATAACATGTGTTATTAGTAGTTGAATCGGTACATGAGTAATCCCAACAAAACTCATTGGATGACAATGAAAAGAGTTTTGGGGTATCTTAATACACTTATGACTATGCTTTGCATTATAATAAATATCTCGCGGTAGTTGAAGGATATAATAATGCAAATTGGATCACCGAGTCGATTGAAGTAAAATCCAAGAGTAGATACGTATTTACTATAGGTGGAGGAGAAGTTTCTTGGAAATCGTCCAAACAGACATGTATCGCTCGCTCTACAATAAAATAAGAATTTATCGCATTCAATAAAGCCGGTGAAGAAACAGAATGGCTCCAGAATTTCTTGAAAGATATTCTTTATTGGTCCAAACCATTGGCACCAGTATGTATACACTGTGATAGTAAAGCGCTAATAGGTATGGCAAGGAGCATGATGTATAACGGTAAATTTTGTCACATAAGACGAAGATATAATACCGTTAGGAATTTATCTCTAGTGAAATTATCACTGTTGACTATGTGAAGTCAAAAGATAATGTGTCGGATCCACTTATAAAAGACCTAGCTAGAGAAGGAGTTGAGAGAACATATAAGGAAATGGGTTTACGGCCTAGGACAAGTCAGCATGGTGATAACTCTACCTAGCAGACTAGAGATTCCAAGAGCTAAGTTCAAGGAGATCAAATAAAGTTGTTTCTGACAGGTTCAACATTGTCAATATACCCAACCCATTCTCATGATATAAACAATGTTTAGTAAACAAGAATAAGATTTATGGTGTGAAGTCCTTTAATAATTATCTAAATTTGGCAGATTTGACCAAATAGTTTAATCTATAAGATTGAATATTTAGAAATCACCTATATAAGGGACCAGTGGAAGCAAAGACCTATTCTCAAAGCTTTCATGAAACCGAAACGTGTTCATGACTAAAATGAACAAAACCGTGAAAACCATAAATGGTAAAAGGTTGATTGTGTGACATGCATTGTCTAGGTGTACATTAAAGCTCGACGGTGTTAGGGTTTTTGCCCTGACTTTCTTACCCAAATTAAGTTTTACTTTTTCTTTTAAGGAAAATAAAATTAAGCATAAATACTTTTACTTTTCCTAAAAGAAAAATATAAATTTTTTCCATATTTGGAAAATCTTTGGAACTCTATAAATAGAAGACCCTCTTCTCATACCATAATACAATAACATCCACAATGTAGTCATTAAAGAGTCTTTGTTTAGGGGGAGATTTCTCCTAATAAGTTTAATGTTTTTAATATTAAGTTTTTATATGTAGGCCAATTGACCAAATTATATAATAATATTATGTTTTTTAATATTGTTTTAGGTGTCTTCTGAATTGTCACCATAATGATTTGCAACTAATAGCTTTCACATAACGCTCTCTCGATTTCGAACCCAACAAATGGTATCAAAGCCTATGGTTAAAAAATCCAATGGTTCGATTGAGGATAGTTTAAGGTCAAAGTTGCAACCAATTTGATGATAATGAAGATATTTTGTCAAAATTAAACTACATGAGATAATTGTCAATCATTGTTCAACAATCCTGCTGCTAATCCATCTTTAAAACCAAATCAATTTTCAACCCATATTTATGGGTTCCAACTTTCAACCTCTGCTTACTTTCAATGCTTAGGCTCCTTTCAACTCGTGCATTTATTTTTAACGCATGAGCTCCACTCTTAACCTATTTTCACTTTCAATGCACAAGGTCCCACTTTCAACCCTGTTTACTTATAACACATGATTTCAATAATATTAGCCCATGCTTTTATTTTTAACGCATAGGGCTTCAATTTTTAACCCATATCAACTTTTAATCATGATAAGCAGCAGTGAATATGAAGATCGTTGATATATGAAGATCGTGTGAATATGAAGATCGTTGATATATGAACATCCTGTGAAGAAAGAAGATCAAGTTAAGAAAATCAAGCCAAAAGGGGGAGATTTGTTAGGGGTTTTGTCTTGATTTTCTTTCAAAAATTAAGTTTTACTTTTTCTTGTAAGGAAAATAAAAGTAAGCATAAATACTTTTACTTTTCCTAAAAGAAAAATATAAAACTTTTCCATATTTGACAAACCTTTGGAACTCTATAAATAGAAACCCTCTTCTCATATCATAACACAATAACATCCACAATGTAGTCTTTAAAGAGTTTTCATGGAGAGATTTCTCCCAGTAGGTTTTAGTTTTTTCAATTTTATTTTTAATATGTAGGCCGTTTGGCCAAAATATATCAATAATATGCCTTTTAGTATTATTTTTTTTTACGTTCGATTTATCGTCTTATGGTTTGCAAACTAAAAGCTTCTGCATGATGCCTCTCGATTTCGAACCCAACAGACGGTTCAAAGATATCAAATCTACGATTAACCGAGTGCATCCGATGCATGTTCACTACAAAAAGTTCAAAGGAAAACCCACTTATCCAGATGCAATCAGTCTTTAATTGATGATCACATACTTGTCCATAGGGTTTTACAAAGAATAGCCATTTCCCATTCATGTGGGGGATTGTTGGGTTCAATTGGTGTGAATGAAAAATAGAGGGATATAATCCTTCAAGGAAAAGACACACTGTTTCGAAAAAAGGGTGACTGTTCGGTCAGTTGTGACTGTTCAGGAAAGACATGTTGTTTCGAAATGGACAGACATGACTATTCTGAAATGATGCACCTTTCCAATGAACCATTGCCTCCTTTTCGAAAAGGCACTTCATGGTTATATAAACCTGTCTTTTTTCCACAGATTAAGTATGTAAATTTCTGCATAGAAAAAATATTCTCTTGCTTCTAAAAACTCTGTATGATCATCTCACATTGAGTGAGTTCTAAGAAAACCAGAAGGTTTGAGGTACCACTACATTTTGGTTGTGAAGCCATTTTATCCTGGGAGAAAAATTCTGCAACCTCGAGGAATTTATTTCCTTAAGGACACTCTGTGAATTCGGAGGACTTGGCTTATTCTGCTTCATTTTTTTCTTTAAAATAAAATAACACACTTCTTTGATAGTTCATACTGAACGTATGTTGAAGGTGTTCAAAAACTTCATAAGTGTTTTTGATTTAATCTTGAACTTGTGTTGAAGTTGTTTTGACATAATACAGATTGTGTGCCCGAAACTATTGGGTTCATAGTAGATGAAAGAAGTGTGAATGGACAAAATTGAGAGTAAAAGGGTAGAAGGAAGAAGACACTAAAAATGGAAAGTGTACTCCTAAATTGACAAGTTTACTCTTTCTCCCACATTGGTGGAAGAAGATAACTTGAGAGTGTTTATATTGAGAAACACTGACTCCACATGGATAGTGAGGCAAGAACTAGATGATGCCTCGCGCCGTCGTCGCCGCTCGCTCGGCTCGACTTCAGATTTGAATTTGGAAAATGAGCGATCGATGAGATCTATCTTTTAGGACAAACTTTATTTGAATTCTGGAAAATGCCAAAGGGAATAACACAATAAATATTTTTTCTGTGTTCGATACTCCATTTATATGCATTTTGGTGATGTTTTTCACTTTGAACAGATGCACTGTTACAGTAAACAGATGCACTGTTACAGTAATAGATGCACTGTTCCAGTGAACTGGTGCAATATTTCGGGAAATGGTGTAATGTTTCAGCAAAAATACTGCATTGTTTTGGGGGAAAACAACCATGCAATTTCAGAATAGTCACACCTCTAAGTTGAACCAATGCCACCTTTTCGAATAGATATGTTATGGCTATAAAAACCTGTCTTCTTCCACAGGTTTGATGCAATGAAATTTTCAGAATAAAAACTCTCTTCTTTTCTTTACAAATATTTTGTGTGATCAATCAATGCGTTCTGTGCGTTCGAAGAATCCGCCTATTTGAGGTACCACTATAGTTGGATTGAAGATCATTTTATCCTGGGAGGAAAAATTTCACAACCCCGTACAGTGAGGGGAATTATTTCCTTAAGGAAATTTTGTGAATTCGGACGACTTGGCCTATTCAATTTCTGCTTCATCTTATTTTTCTTGAAAAATAAATACACCTCTTGGAAAGATCATTTTGATCTTGTGTTGAGGGTATTTGATACTTCATTGTGTTCTTGTTTATAATTGAACTCTAATTGAAGTTGTTGTAATATACAGATTCTGCATACCCGACCATATTGTGGAAAATAACAGAAACAACAATAGTTTTGTGGGGTAGTAGGATGCCCGCATATTTTAGGTGTCATTTTGAAAATTTGAAATAACTTTGATGATGTATTTATGTCTTTTCTCTTTAAAAAAAAAAAATACTAGAGTTGAACGAACATAGAGATGTTAAAAAAAAAAAATGCAAATTTCAACCATTGATGAACTATTTGTGTGCTCGTTTGTACCGATGCACGAAAAAATCTATTTTGTGTCTCACATAATCGTATAAGTTATGTGATATGCTTTAGTTCACACATATGCTTCTGAGTCCGTTCATTTATTTATATTTAAAGAGATAATATACGGCATACCTCAAGTTAACAAAAACAAACTAGGCATGTTGGTATTATCTCTTCAACCAAATAGGTATCTCTTATTTGACACAAATATGCCTCCTATTACTCAAAATTATCAGCCTAGATACCATATACATTTTTTATTTTGGTTCGCCCGTTTGACCATTCAGACAACTCCGTTCATGCCATCGGGTCACATTCCCCCGCTCCTCAGCCTGCCTGAAAGTTTTAGATCGATTTTCGACCCAAAACACGATTGAGCCTTGGGCACACCCCAAAATCATGAAGTCAGAACCTCAAATTTCTTTGCTAATCTAGATCTAAATGCAGCTCTACAATATATTTCTTATGTAATTTGCCTCAAAATTTCCTTTATTATTTTTCGTCTGTTCTGAACACAAATTTAAATTCTTTCTCTTTCATATGAAATACATGCACTAGCTACAGGTGCTTTCTAAACTTCTATACTTGAATTCTTACCCTTGCAATTTTATACTTTGTCTATTAACACCTTGTAATTGAAATATTTATGACATAATCGGACATCAATTTTATAATCAAATTATTTGAAATATGTTAGTTTGTCCTTCGTTACATTTTTAATCTAAAACATATCTTTAACACTAGTTAACTAGCTTAAAAATATTTTTTAAACAGCTAGTTAAATCGCTTAAAACTACCTTTCATACAAATAATTATTCTAAAATAAATAAAAATAATCAATTGTGCTATTCAACTATTCAAAATGAAGTAATTTTCTCAAAATATTAACTCAAAAGTATATGTTTGATTAAAGACATTTCTTAAATCTTAAAATATACTAGTAGTAGTAGATGGTTTCAATGCTTGGCCCTACCCTTAAAAAGTGACCATAAGAATTTCGAGACAAACTTTTCTTTCCTTAACGCCATTATTTAACAGGGTCAATGTTAAAAAATAAAAATAAAAATCTCCCTATTGAAGAATAGTGAATAGTCTATGCTAGAACTATTTTAATAGTAATTGATTTTTACTATATAATATTTATTTATTTATATATATACAGTGAAATAAATATTAGTAATGCAAGCCTTAATCAATTTTTAATTTATGACTTCATCATCATCATTTCCATCTTCCATCTACATCTCCATTTCCATTTCTCCAGCTCTGCTCCCCTCTGGAGCTCACCCCACCCACTAGTTTCACTGTTAATTTGATCAATTTACTTGTACTGTTTTTCATAGATCCGAACATAATCCCTCTCTGGTACTAATTCAGATTCATATTTTTAGCTATTTAAATTAAATTCTGTTTAATTAATTAATTCGTTGATGCGATTTTTTTTTTTTTGTTCTGATTTTTTACAGTTGAGTAAAATTGAGATGGGAAAATTTGATCTACTACCAATTCCGAAAGATAAAGCGGTGAGTTTAATCTTTTATTTTTTAACCTTAAATTTTCACTTAAATTTTTTATTTTCCCAGTTGAGTTTTGGGATTTTTGATGAATTTAACTGGATATTTTTACTCTTTTATGAGTTTATTTCTTTCCTTAATTAGCTATAGAAACTTTCTATTTTGGTAACTAGTAATGAAAGTTATAGAGTGCGTTGGATTTTATCTGTTATTTGAATATATTGAGTTGTTTATTAGCATTTCTGTGATCATATGCTATTTAGTTGGTAGCGGAGCTAGAATTTTCTATTTTTTCAATTTGGTTTCGGGGTTTTGATGAATTGAACTGGATATTTTTACTCTTTATGACCTTTTTTTTCTTTCTTTAATTAGTTTAGAATCTTTTTATTTTGGTAACTTGTAATGAAAGTTATAGAGTACATTGGATTTTATCTGTTATTTGAATATATTGAGTTATTTCTGTAGCATTTGTGTGATCGTATACTCTATAGTCAGTGGCGGAGATAGAATTTTTGATTTTTTCAATTTGGTTTTGGGGTTTTGATGAATTTAACTGGATACGTTTACTATTTATGACCCTTTTTTTTCTTTCTTTAATCAGTTCAGAATCTTTCTATTTTGGTAACTTGTAATGAAGGTTATAGAGTACATTGGATTTTATCTGTTGTTATTTGAATATGTTGATCTATTTCTGTAGCATTTGTGTGATCGTATACTCTATAATCAGTGGCAGAGCCAGAATTTTCGATTTTTTCAATTTGGTTTCAGGGTTTTGATGAATTTAACTGGATATTTTTACTCTTTATGACCTTTTTTGTTTCTTTAATTTGTTTAGAATCTTTCTATTTTGGTAACTTGTAAGGAAAGTCATAGAGTACATTGGATTTTATCTGTTATTTGAATATATTGAGTTATTTATTACCATTCTGTGATCATATGCTATTTAGTCGGTAGCGGAGCTAGAATTTTCTGTTATCCCTGTCATATTCTGAAATTAAAATACGATAGAAATTTTAAATAAAGTAGAGCCAGAAATGGGGATGAAACTGAATTTATATGTATTTACAATGTGTCTTACTGGGAAAGTCTCAACCTATTCAATGTGGAAAGGTGCTACTTCAAATTGCATCCTTTCTAGTGTCTTCTCGGGAAAATACCTATTTTTTTTTCATTCGCACCTCTAAAACCCAACATTTTCGCTTGGGGGGTGGGGGGTCAAAATATAAAGAAGTAAATCCAAGAAGAAGATAAGGGGTGTCAATATGTAATATATATATAAAACGAGATGGTTTTCAGTACAACCTATGTACTCTCCTTGTCAATATACACAAATGTTAACTTCTCAAAAAAAAATATACTTTATATACATTAAGCAAATATTTTTACCAAGCCACACAGGGTAATTTCTGACACGTGGCTCCTCTACTGTCTGTTGTAATTAGCTTATATGGGGTTTTTCCTTTCTCTTATTAGAATGTTGGGTTATTTCCGTAGCATTTCTTTGATCATATGCGCATTGGACTGTGGCGAATTTCTTCCTATTTTGGTCTCCTTTTAGTGAAATTTGTAGTAATTTTGGTTTATATATTATGATAATCGTGGGTTATTTCTAGCACTTTTTTTGTAATACATTCTGTGGAAAGTAGCTTATTGTCTTCCTATTCGTTACTTGTAACAATATATATATTAATTGGGTTTTATCTATTACTAAATCTTGGGTTAGTTATTTCTGTATCATTTTTTTGATCAGATGCTTTGTGGTAATTGCAGTACTTAAGGGAGGAACTTGCTAGGGTAGATGAGAACTGGGCTGCTGCCCGGTTCGATTCACTGCCTCATGTTGTTCGTATATTAACCTCAAAAGATCGTGAAGGTGATGTCCAAGTCTTAAAGGAGCAGAGTGAAATTATTGAGGAAGTTGTGGATGAAGTAGTGCATGCCTACCATGGTGGCTTCAATAAAGCTATTCAAAATTATTCTCAGGTGTCTTGTTTCATCGTTCCTTATTTGATAGTTTTCTTTAGTAGTGAATTTCCTAGATATGCTAGTTGCAAGCAAATGTTTATTTAATTGAGTTGTCCTAGAAAGAGATGCTCACACTCATTCTGATTTTTGCTATGGTTCCTTTTCATGGCTGATACCTTGAGGAATTTAAAAAGATATGAACAGAAAGAAAGCTCACTAGTGCAGATGCATAAGATCCTGTCATCTTTACTTTCCCTATTTTTATTGTACACTCAATGACATGTATAGATAATGGAATTGATATTGTTGAATAGGACTCCTACCAGTGCATGAATCCTTCATACACTGTTTCTTTAATAGAAGTTACTTTTGTTTCTAGAAAAAATCTAAATGAAGAAAAAAGTTGAAACAATAGTTTTGACCTTAGCCCTTCCATTAAAAAAAGGATAGAAAATGATTGAACACAAGAACCAAGAAACCTTTTTTTTGTGATAAGTAGTAAGTTATTGATATATTAAAATGAAAAATACACGTGTATACAGGGGATTATATAGAAAGTGTAGAATCCTGGAGTGTCTTAGAAAAACTATAATCAAAAAGCTTATAATAGATTGAATTCACAAATCACAACATAAATGGATAACTATCTTCACTTTCAATCTACTAAATAACTATCTTCTCTTATGTAATCTATGAAGTTTTACGAGAAGCTGGACATCGAAGCAAAAGAATTCCAAAAATACTAACCATAATATCCATTACTATGAAACTTGAAGACAAGGGTTGGGTAGATACATATAGAAACACATTTTTCAGGGTAGAGAATGGGAGGAATATTAACTTTTGGGAAAATATATTGGTCTGGAGAAATGTTGCTAACAGATGAGTTTCCGAGCATTTATAGAGTATCTTGTCGAAGGGAAGTAGTAGTTTTACAAATTAGGGGGAAACAAGGGGAGGAAACGTTTTTGGATTTAAGGCTGCAGAGGGATTTCCAGGATTGGAAGGTGAATGAATTCCAAAGGTTGTTAGCTTTACTCCAGCAACATTGTGAGCCAGTCGATAGATACGATTCAATGAGATGGAAGTTGGGGAATAATTGTGTGTTTTCTGTCAAGTTCTTTCTACGAGAAGCTCTTTGTGAGGGCATATGAGGTTTTCCCTGGGAAATCGATTTGGATTCCTAAGGTGCGGAGGAAGTTGTGTTCTTTCACATGGTTAGCTGCTATAAGGGTGATTTTGACGGAGGATAACCTTAGGAAAAGAAGGCTGTCTCGGACACCACAAAAAAAACCCTTAAGAAAAGGAAGATTGTCTGTATCAGCTGGTGTTACTTATGCAAAGAGATGGCAAAGATGTGGATTATCTTCTAATTCACTGCAGCCTTGTCACGAGACTATGGTGGGATATGTTCCAGTTGGTTTGGTATGTCGTGGGTGATGCCAAGATCTGTGAAAGACTTGCTTTGTTGGGAAGCTGGAAGAAGCAGGAGAAAGAGCAGGGCATGGCTCCTCTAGCTTTTATGTGGATTATTAGGAGAGAGATATAGGAGGGCTTTCGAAGGGGTAGAAATGAGTTTTGAGCAGTTGATTTGTAGTCTCCGATCCCTTATTGATTTTAGGTGCCCCAATGTCCCGGGATATATAGAGGATTGGGGGTCTTTCTTAGAGAACCATATCTTTTCATAGATTCTTTACTTTGGTATGCTTCTTGTATACGGCCGCGTTTAGCCTTTTGATTTATGAAATGAAATTGTTTTACCTGATCAAAAAAGGTTTCCTCAATAGGTATCAAAAATAAAACTCACTGGTTGGCTATTCTCATCTCTAACCAATGCTGGCTTCCAACATACTTTTGAGCTTGGAATGAGAAGTAACTGTTCCTTAAAAAAGGAGAAAAAGAAAATGTTTTCTTTTTGATGAAATAAGAAGGATATCATTAACAAAAAGCATCAAGAAGATGCAAGCATTACAAAGAAGGAATTATCAGCTCCCAGGAAGGCCAATTAAAAAAGCTATTGCAGTTATCAACATAGATCTATGGAGCTGATAAATTATAGGAAAGAATCAATAATAGTTATAGAGGGGTGGTTGACCAAACTAAAAAGACTAATCAGACATCTAGACGTAAGAGAAGGGATGGGAGTTGGGATGCCATCAGAACACCTTCTGATCAAAACAGCCTTTGATCAAAACACCTTTTACTGGACATATAGAACTATATGCTAGGGTAATTCATTACAGCTTATTCATTCCTTCCCTCGCCGTGGTGTTATATCTATTAACTAGCGCCATTCTTGGAGAATATAGGTAAAAGGACACTCTTAATTACTTAATAAGGTTATACTCAAATGACACTATCACTATAATTGATGTTTTAAACTCATTATAGATATAGAGCAATGGAGTTTGTAGTACATCTGTATATAAGGTTTCAGTACAACCCATGTACTGTTGTGATATAATACAAAGTTACCGAGTTCGAAACATTTTTTTTTTTATAAGGTTTGTTATCAGGCTTTGATTGTCAAAAAAACTTTTTATGGTTATCACATTGTCAGGGAATTGTTCTCCGTTTTGCCACTATGATTAAAAATGCAATGGGAGATGTAGCTTTATCTATTTAAGTTAGTTATAGGACACGAAAATGCTTGGCCCCAGACCACGATTATATTGGAATGTAATTAGTTTTATTCGTTAGCCATCTTTGAAATTTATTATTTTGAGATTTACTTTGAAGAACCTTAAGCTCTGATTCTCCAATATTTATTGAATTACTCTTTGGATTAGAAACAAAACCTTATGCTATGACTTAGCTGTTAGGCTATATAAAGTTGTAACCTGTTTTTGTATTTCATATACCTTTTATCTCTCTCTCTCTCTCTATATATATATATATATAATTTTTTTTTCTTTTTTTTTTTTGCATAGAGTTGTACTTTCAACTAATTTAACAACCTAATGAAGCTAGTCGGAGAGGTCTCTGTTTTAGATTCTAGACCAAAAATCAGGTGCTTGGTGATAGATGTTGTCTCTTCTATTTGTTAATTAATTTGGTGAATCTTTTGTTTTGCTAAAGGAAAAATACAAAACTTAAACCAATCTAAACATTATGTTGTTAAGTTCACTCTGTCTGAAATCAATTGAATTTAAGTTGTTGGTCTTTCTGAAAGAGGTCTGGAGCTGTTACGTGAAATTAATAACGACTTGGAGCATTTAAGTTAGCTGATTGTACATAACCGATAAGTTTCAAGTGCTGAAACTGATTTTATAAATAAACAGTTATGTGTTTTGGATAGAAGTGTTGAAATTGATAATAAGCAGTTGCATTCTGTATAAACTATAAAGTGCTGATAAGATCTTCATTTTCGACAAGTTGTAAATATGGTTTTCAGTGCAACCTATGTACTGGTTTCAGGGAATACAAACAAATGTTACCTTCTCAAAAAAATAAATAAAGTGCCGATAAGATGCTGTTTTGTTAACATGACTAAACCCTCAACATTTCCACAAAAAAATTATAAATTTGGAAGTATCTTTGTAAAGTAAAGGTGGAACAAGGATATGGAATAGAGAGGAAAGTTGGCGATTCTGTTTTGGGAAAGGTATTTTGGGAATTAAAAAAATATTAAAGATAAAATAGTAAAAAATATTGTCAAACCCAAAGTTCTTATAAGATGAAAATCCAGGAGTCGGGGATGACGAGCTTATAACTTTAGGCTGATTTTGGCTTATAAGCACGTTTAGTGTCTACCAAACGCACAGATAAATGAAAAGGTTCTTATATGTCTGTATGACCCGTTTATAAGCTTAGCCAAACATCTCTTATATCTGGTGAGGCTGATGCTACTTCTGGAGTAAGTACAGAAGCAAGCTTCTCTCAGCACAACCTGAAACATGGCACGTTGTTTATGTATGTAATTAGTTTAGCCAGTGCTGAAGTCTAGTTTTATGATTTTCTGTTGCCTTTTTTAATACTCTTCTTATTCTTATATATCAAATGATATTCATCTTATTCTTTTAGTCTACTTTTACCTTCAGATTTTGCGGTTATTCAGTGAATCTACCCAAAGTATTGGTGTTTTAAAGAGTGACTTGGCGGAGGCAAAGAAGCTTCTTGGTGCTCGTAACAAGCAGTTGCATCAGTTATGGTATCGGTCTGTTACATTGCGACATATTATCTCCTTGTTAGATCAAATAGAAGGCATAGCTAAGGTCAGTTGTCTTCCTTTATATTCTTTTAATTAGTGTCGTCGTTATTATTCTTGCTCCAGTCCCTGCTATATTTCTAATTAATTGCCGCATTTCTCGCAATGCACTCTGTCTATGTTGCAAGTGGGTGCATTCTAGCATTGAAATTGTCGAAACTTCTAGTTATCAAGAAAAATGTCTAAACTGCTCTGTTTGGAAGATAATTTAGTGTCTTATCTGTGAATCAATTGATAAGCAGAAAATTATATTTACATTTTGAAACAGGTAAGGGTTTTGTAAATAATAGCCAATCACTAAGACAGTGCTTGTGATGACATATTCTGGGATCCCCCTATACAGAACTTTAGAAGGGTTCTGAATTGATGTGACCTAGCACACTGTCGTCATCCTTTACCTCTTGAAAGTCACACCAAAAAGCCAAAAACCATAGAAAGTCACACCAAAAAGCCAAAAACCATAGATGTCTGAATTTGGATTCTACTTCTAAGCAATTGAAGGATTCAAAACATATAATTGCAATATCCCATTAAGAGTAAATATAGTTTTAGTTTGTCGATAAAGTAAACTACCAAATAGCTTGATCTATGGCTCTGCCGCTCCGTGCTGTAATTGTGAAGCTATAAGAGCACCTTTTCAGCACATCCAAGGGTGAGACTTGTAGGTCGATGAAGTTGGAATAAAGACCATGAGAGACCAGGGCTCGAATTCCCCTGCAGGCATTAGGCGATTTCTTTAATTTTTTATTAAAGAAAGTTGGGTAAAGGTCTCTGGGTTCCCGTTCTCAATAATGAAAACGTTCTGTAAATATTTTCAGAGTTCGTAATATTAGTTCAACTTTTAGTAAACCTCATCTAAGCACTTGTTCTTCCCCAGTTGTGGTATGAATTTTTCGTGGACTTGCCTTATATTTATATCGTGCTCTTGGCCTCCCAAATGTTTATGATGTTGTGGTCCTTCCAGAGACAGCAGCCTGCACCTGTTGATGATGATATGCAGATTCTCAAATACCTTCAGCCTTTTATTTTATCATCATTTTCCATTTTCATCCTCGTTGATGGATTACTTTTCTTTTCTACCACAGGTTCCTGCTCGTATCGAAAAGCTCATTAATGAAAAACAATTCTATGCTGCTGTGCAGTTGCATGTTCAATCGGCTCTTATGCTTGAACGGGAGGGCCTTCAAACGGTGAGTTAATTAAAACTTCATAACTGATTCTACCTTCACACTTTGCCTGTGGCTGCTTGAAAGAGACTGGACACAGTTTCAGCATACTGAATTTTTTTTTTGGGTCACACATCTCAAATTTCTCTACCATGTTCATATTATCTAGTTTGAAATCCACGTTAAAACTGATTTTGTGAAAAGAGGCAGCTTTTTCCTATTGTCCATTACAATTACTAATGCTGCATCTCCTGTGGTCGACACAGCAACCCCAATTTCAAGTTGATAAACAAGTTTTTAGCACTAATCTCTTGTAACATTTTGTTGGCAATTCTTAATGCTGAAACGATGGCTTGGTGTACTTACTGTATGTTGTTGGTATCATACAGGTTGGAGCTTTACAGGATGTCAGATCTGAGTTGACAAAGCTACGGGGAGTTCTCTTCTATAAAGTTTTGGAGGATCTGCATGCCCATCTTTATAATAAGGGTGAATACAGGTACATATTAGTTACGCTTAATTTGAGGTCGTATACATGCCAAGTTTTTCATTGTAGACATTGTTGTTTTCTTCTATCGATGAATCTGAAGCTTGATATCTATATTATGCTGTCCTTACCACTTAAATTATTGAAGCTGAGGTGCCTGTAGTAATGCAACTCGATATTCTGAATGTTGAGATACATAATTGTGTGATTAACTAATTTGGTTGTGCTTGGAATTAACGGAGCACAGTTTTGGAGGTGATTCTTCTTGTACTTTGTTATCCTCAACTTTCTGTTGAGAGGAGCCTCACGTTTTTTAATTAGATTTTAATTTCAGATGTTGCTTTATATTTGCTTAATATTGGCCTTCCTTATGCAGTTCAACTTTCTTCAATACCAGTGAAAGGGATGATGAAGTACCAACCACTGTAGCTGTACCATTGTCCATGAACAACTCACAGCCTCTCTCTCGAAGAACTAGATTGCTAAAAGGTGACAATCAGTTTGGTTCATTTGGAGCTGGGGAAGGATCCCACAGAACTAGCTCTATTGATGGCAGGTAAGACAAAAAGCAAATTTTAACTGATGTGGTTCTGTTGGCAATATCATCCTCAAACCTCAATATTGTTGCAGATGACCACATGTAAATCTAGACCTTCCTCTTCATTGGTTTCATCATTAAGAGAACTCGCTAACATCCTCTACATAAACACCTTTCAGTGATAGTTTAACTTTACCAGTCTTTTGGTAGATTTCTCTGTCTATTCCTCTTCCTGGTAGAAGTGATAGCAGCTGAGTAACTTTCTTCTGCCTTATTTGCAGCTCCCTAGTAGAAGGTCATGATGAGGATGGTGAAGATACTTTGTCAGATGGCAATCCTGCCTCTTTAAGGATTAATGGCACTGATGGTGCTTCGAAGGATGTAAAAATTTTCTCACATCAAGTTCCGACATGGCTTTCAGATTCTACACCAGATGAATTTGTTGTAAGAAAGATGCCAAATCAAGCTAGTTTGGGGTTGTGGCATAGTTGATTGATTGATATAAAGTTGCCTTCTGCATGCTGTCAATATTAAACTTCTGATGCTCTCCAATATATTTCGAATGTAGGAAGCAGTCAGGAAAGCTGATGCTCCGTTGCATGTGAAGTACCTGCAGACCATGGTCGAGTGTCTTTGCATGCTTGGGAAAGTAGCAGCAGCAGGAGCCATAATATGGTTAGTTCTCATGTTCATGCTTTTGGGCCAATTTGAAGTAATGCTCTGAATCGATCAATGCATACTTCTCATTTTGTTCATTTTAGAATAACCTCGTAGGCTGTGGGATGCAAATAGTGCTAACCAAAAGCATAATCTGTCACTGGAGAGGTGATTTTGCCATCAGAAATGATCAAGGGAAGGTCTTGAATCTTTGCTGGACAGTTGAGACAGGAGCTCTTTTAAAACTAGTACACGAACTGGCTAAGATCCAATTTTTCAATACTGCAAACCATGTCGATAAAGGATGCCACTCATGATTTTAAGCCAAATTTGCTCTTTTGGCCCATCCTATTTGCAAATAAACATATTCCTGTGAATGCTTGAATACAATGCTAATGGCGGTCACCAGAAATATGATGTTATCCTTGCTCTAAATTATTATGATTTCACTTGTTTACTTTTCATGATTGAATTGATTGAGTCTTATATTTGTTTCTATCTTTCCGTATAGAGGTTATCTTCTTCATGTTTCATTTGTGGTATTTGAATATGTAGTCTCTATTTACTTTTATTTTATTGTATTTGTTTCAACAGCCAAAGGTTACGACCTACTATCCACGAGATAATCACGACAAAGATCAAAGCTCATGCCGAAAATGCTTTACGGCCTCGCATTGGCCAGGCTGCTCAAGCAGCCATTACAGGTCTTCACTATCTTAAAGGGCAAGTGGAGAGTTTTCAGTCTTCAAAACAGAAGCATCAAAATGGGATATATCTCGCAGTGCTACTAGCAGTCAGCCCTGTTTCACCTGTCATGGCTCCTACAGGAATAGCACAGGCAGCTGCAAAGGAACTCCTTGATTCAATTCTTGATACTGTTGTTCATATATTTGGTAAGTGATAAGGTCTTGCAAATTTCTTTATCATTTTTGCTTTTCTTTCCCTTAATGATTTTGCTTCAAGTACTCTGCATTCAGCTTCACAATCTTGTACTTTTGGTTTGTAATTGCAACTGAACAATTTACAGAGAACCATGTAATTGTTGGAGAACTTCTTGAGTCAAAGTGCTCACAACAAGTTGACTTGAACACGCCAAAGTCCATGCCGACAGACATCAGTTGGAACCCTGATTCAGATGCATCTCAAGCCACTGGAGGCTATAGTATTGGCTTTTCATTGACTGTCTTACAGGTCAGTTTCTTCGTTGTCAATCATTTGCATTCTGATGCCCAAGATTCCTCTTGGTTAGAGTACAGATATATGGTGGAGTAACAAGGCATTGCCTATTTCATTATGGATGATACGAATATATTCACTAATGTTATTGTGCGAACAGAGTGAATGCCAACAACTCATATGTGAGATCCTGCGAGCTACTCCAGAGGCTGCATCCGCAGATGCTGCTGTCCAAACAGCAAGACTTGCAAGCAAGGCCCCTTCAAAGGATAAGAGGCAAGTAAATGGACTGCTTATTGCTGTTGTCCTAAAGCTTGTGATCTCTATATTTTATGTTATTTTACTTTCCTGTCTTCTATTTAAATTCAACTCAATTTATCATTAAATTGAAAATCTGTTTGCTTTTGCTCCTTTTTCCCATTTTCTTTGTTTAATAGGTTGTTCTCTTCTTGTTGTTTTGTTTGGGTATTTTCTATGTTAAGGAACGGAATTGGTTAAATTCATGTGCAATCATTCAGTCAACTAGTCAATTCCCGTTTTGACATATTTCTTTATACTTGTAACCACACTGGAAAGGCCTAAGTGCCTAAGTGATGTAACACAATTCTCTTAGTGGGGTAGAGTATCTGGAAAGTGGCAACTACTTATAAACTTCAATCGTTTATTTTTCTTATTTGTTGCAAATTATTATTTAGTTAGGATTATAAGATGGACAAACCCTAAGGCTTTTGAAATTATAATGGAGGATAGAATTGTCAAGAGTGCCAACTTTCTGGAGCTAGAAGTAGCCAAGCTGGAAGGAGTATCTTGGAGACAGCAGTCAGGTGAATATGGCTGAATCAAAGTGATAAAGCCACAGTGTTTTCACAGAATGGCAAATGTACATGGAAGATAGAACCACATTTATAGTCCTTCGTGTCATCTTTTCTTCTTCTGAGTGTCTTATCCACGATCAGCGCACGGGAAGGATCGTTGGCCTCAGAGTAGGGGAGATAACTAAAGACCCAGATTCCGTCAGCGGAGATCCTAAACTTTTATAACTATCTGTATCATGAAAATGAGGGATGGAGACAGAATTATATATGGACTCTATTCCCAAATTACCTACTGAAGAAAGTGACTGACATGGCCATTCACAGAGGAAGTCCTAGAAGTGGTGCAAAACTGTGATGGGGCTTCATGGTTAAGAATGATTTGCTGAAGGATCTGTATGAGAAAAAAAGGGATGATTTTCTGAAGGACGTAAATTACTTTCATCTGTTGGAATGTTAACAAAAGAACTTAAATGCCTCATACATTTTACTAGTTCCCAACAAACGTTACATAAAAGAACTAAATGATTTTAGGCCTATTGAATTCCCTAGAAATGTGAAATAATTCCTTGAGAAGTCATAAACTAAAGGATTTTAAGGCATTATCACCGTGAGAAGTGCGAATAGAAACACCAAATTGATTTTCAGTTTCTTCTGGTGCATCAGTTATTGCATTACTTTGTTGTTGTTACTGATCCGTTTTAGCTGTTGATAAACATACGTAAGGCTTTCCCAGTTATTTGCTATGTCTTCTTTACTTTTGTAGTCTTTTCGTACTGCTTTGATATGTGTTGCCTGAGATGAGAGGTTCTCGGAAACAACCTCTCTACCTCCACTAGTTAGCGGTAAGGTCTGCGTACACTTTACCCTTCCCAAACCCCTCCAATGAGATTTCACTGGGTATATTTTGTTGTTGTTGTATAGAAAAGGAACTACTTTTTGTTCTGTTACCTATCGTATGTCAACTTTCTCTCCAGTTGATCATTTACCATCTTTGATTCGTATTGGTTTCAGGGATGGGTCAGAAGATGGTCTAACATTTGCATTTCGTTTCACAGATGCTACTGTATCCATTTCAAATCAAGGTATGTCAGGAGGTTTACCAAAATAACAAAGTATATTGAGTCTTAGATTTGTTTGTTTGGGCTTTATTGCATGTCTATTTTCCTACTGATCTTGTTAGTAAACTAATGAGCATGCAAGAAAGATTCTTGTTGCACCTTCATCTCTTGTTTGGTTAGTTTAGTGATTTTGTCTCTATAACAATTTTCACTCAGGGGTTGACCTCATTAGGCAAGGATGGGGTAAAAGAGGCTCCAATGTACTCCAAGAAGGTTATGGTACATCAGCTATTTTACCTGAGCAGGGAATTTATCTAGCAGCCTCGATATTCCGACCCGTTCTTCAGGTTTGATCTAATCATAATGCTATAATCAATCCAAGAGTACTGAAAGTTCTTTTCTAATATTACTTGAACATTCTATCTACAGTTTACGGATAGAGTCGCTTCCATGCTGCCACAGAAGTTCTCCCAACTTGGGTAAGCTGGATACTTTTTGTTCCTTATCTTGTTTGATGGGATTGTGTTCTTAATTCTTATGTAAAGTGTAATGGTTGTTGATAATAAGTAACCTTCTTTTCACATGATCCCACCTTGAAATGATTTGTCTACTAATCAGCGAAACCCCCCCTCCAAAGTTAGAAAAGAAAATAAGGATAATTTCATCTTGCCTTGTTAAATCTACTGCTTTGGCAGAGAGAAATCTAATTACTGAAGAAACAGTTAATGATTTAGCATATTGTTGTTTGGTATTTACTGTTCTCATTTCCATGTTGCACTTATAGTAGTATAAAATAAATTTCCCTGAGTCGTGGAGGGAAATTGTCACGCCCCAAAATGAATTGCGACGTGGTCAGCACGCAGTGCCTGCTAACTTGCACCGAGTGAACCACTATAATACCATACATACCCAACTGATAGTCGCGTAACTCAATTCATTAAATTAATAGCAATATTAACTGTGAGAATGATAAAGTAATTCATCACCGATCAGAGTGCATCAGACATATACTAGTGGAATACTAGTATACTAATACTAGTGAAATAGAGTGATCCCACAGGTACAAAGGTGGGCTCACGAAAAGGAGAAAGCTGAAGGACTCTAGCCCATACACTGGGAACCATGCTATTTGGTCTGATAGGGGTTTCGTCAGCAATATTGCAGATCCATATTTCATTTTAATACGATACTCTTCCTTCACTCGTACATATATTTATTGCAGGAATGATGGACTTCTGGCATTTGTGGAGAACTTTGTGAAAGATCACTTCTTACCGGCAATGTTTGTTGATTATCGGAAAGCTGTACAGCAGGCAATATCAAGCAAGTCTCTTTACAGGCTACATCCTTTGCTAGCTAATGAGTGTTTTAGAAGTTGCAATGTACAATGTCTGTTGGTCAAAACACAATATAGGGATTTTAATGGTAAAAAAGAAGAAAGTGTGCTCACGTTAAATGGGAAAATAAGCAAAACTGAATATTGCATTGCATGTTGTTATCAAAAAGAATATTGCATCGCATGATTGAGAAAGAGATTTGAACATGTGGTACATATTGATTGGACAGCTCCTAATCCAGAAATTTGTCATTGTTTTTCAAAAGCACCTTTGATTGCTTTTTGTTGCAAAGTTAATTGATGCGGATCCTTGGGTCTGATCTCAAAAATTGCCAGGTCACGTCCACATATTGCAACTAGTGACATATTTCCTTAGCATTGAAAACTTTTCTTGTCTATTTCTGCTTAGTTCTCTGTAATGGAGTCTTGCATCTATCTGTCCATGTATAACATATGAATAAGTTGTATTACTAAATGATATGCATAAAAAGTTAGGCATCAATTATACTAGCTCTTGGCCCGTGTATTGATAACTTCAACCTTTATTCCGACATACTGTGAAAATCGCAGTGAAGGACAGTTACTTGATATTCTTACCTATAATCACCATAGAAGTTTGGCTATAGGAAATTTAAATGGAGTTACATTTATTTTAGTACATATTAAACACCTCTAATAATCTGCTAGACCATAGGCTTGGTCTGGTGGCGACAGCACAATATGTGTTATGTGGGTTTAGCACACGTCACAAATTCAAAACTTGCCGCTGAACAAAGCCTTGTATTTAAGTGGATTAGGGTGGAGAGGCGGAAGACCATTGTACACTAAGTTTTGAACATGTGATACTGGTCCTTAAGGATTTTTCGGTATCAAAAAAAAATAATAAAACATCAGCCAGCATATTTAGCAATGGAGTTTAAGCTGATGCTTAATATTCTCAATTTTCCGCAAATGCACTAAAAATGTAAAATCTGCTTACATTGTTGAATTATGTAAATAGATACTAGGCTATGAAGTTGTGATACTTAAAGTTCTTTTATAGGCCCAGCGGCATTTCGTCCACGCGCGCATGCTGTCACATCTTATACCCCATTGGCTGAGAAAGGTCGGCCAATCCTGCAAGGACTTTTGGCAATAGATTTCTTAGCAAAAGAGGTACTATATTTTCATTACTTTTCTGATAAATCTTTTGTATTTGTCATTTCATTAATTTTGAGTAGTCAAGTGCCTTAAGTTGATCAGTTCTATTCTGACTGCTGTCAGTAAGTATGAGTGATGTTAACATCATATATTGTTGTATGCACGGTGAAGACATCATTGTTTGTCCTCTGATGATATCTTAAGTGTTTTGATTTCATTTACTCTCCGTCTTTTCTCTTCTCGGGTTGCATTAGCCTGGTTAATATTTTTTCCAGTTCTCTTATTTGGCTTAGTCTTCAGCATTTAAATATTTACATTCACACAGGTGCTTGGATGGGCACAAGCAATGCCAAAGTTTGCTGTTGCTCTTGTGAACTATGTTCAAACTTTTCTGGAAAGAACATATGAGAGATGTCGCACTTCATACATGGAGGTTTGGACAATTCCTTCTCCTTTGATGGTTGTTTGAGTTTAGATAGCGGGGGTGCTAATCGATATTTCTAGTTATCTAGAGGATAATCTATGGAAAGGAAGCATTAGTTCTTTAATCATAATTGCTCTCAATATTATTATTATTATTATTATTATTATTATTTTGAAAATTGAGCGAATTACTCTATCTATCCAGATGAGAAAAGTTTTCTTTTCAATAGACAAGAAGACTTTTTCAGCTAATGTCTAAACGAAAATCTTCCAACCAACCAAATCAGAGAGTAGCCTTATGAGAATCGTCCTAATTCTTACATCTTCAAATTTTATTATCTTTTTCCTCATACAAGGGGAAACTTTCACTTTGTGGGGCATAGTTAGTAAATGTAGTCGAGTGTAGAAGTAGAATATTATTAGGTTGCCTCAGTTTCCTCGTTCCACCTTTGTTCACTTGTCAATCTTATATCTTATTTATTCAGGCAGTTCTTGAGAAGCAAAGTTATATGCTCATAGGCAGACATGACATTGAAAATCTGATGCGACGCGATCCAGCTAGTGCATGTTTACCTTGTTCAGTTGGTGAGCTCAACACAGAATATGGTGCTTCCAGTGGTGAAAGTTCAGAGATTGAAATGGAAATCAGTGACACATTACTGAAGTTGCGGCCAATCAGACAGGTATCTAGTTGTGGTTCTTTTTTGGGGGCTGGGGGTGTCTCTGGCTATGTAGACAATAGCTAAAGAGGTAAATATTTGTGTCAGGATGATCAGTAACAAACCTATTAGAAATGCAGTGTTTTAATCCTAATTGAAAATCAAAAAGAAGAAGAAGATGAATACTAATGTGAAAAGAGGTGGAACGTGGTGCATTACCCTACAAGTGAGATGAATCTGAAAATAATGGAGCGATAGATAATAGCATAGAACTGACATTGATTAAGCAAACTTGGCAAGTGAAATATTTTGATATATCTTTTTGTTGTGCAGTGTCAAAAATATTGAGATGCTAAGCTAGTTTCAATTCATTTTTGCAGGAAAACTTGATTCGTGATGATAACAAGCTAATTTTACTGGCATCTTTAAGTGATTCATTGGAATATGTTGCCGATTCAATTGAAAGGCAAGTTCTTCAATCTTTTTGCAGTATTGTCCTTCATTTTGGATGTTTGCTTCAGTCATGAGAACAGAGTTTTTCATGGGTTTCACATAGTTAGCGAGACGATTGCTGTTCAGACAAGCATTTTTGAGTAACTGTACTCATAATATGGATGGACGAAAATATGTTTGTTCATTTGGTTATTGGGGCACTAAATTTAGTCAGAGTGCACAGTAGATACCACATATTTCCCTATCATTCATTACCAATCAGCAAGTAACTACTGTTGGGCGTCTTGCTTTGATATTCCTAACAGACATCTCATCCTCTTTCAAGTTTATTATAATATGTTTATTAATTTGGACCCATCCTTTTAGTTTCAATACCTGGAAGATTCAAAATTTTAATTTGACCGCATGCCTTCCATGGAAGTCGAAAGGAAGGATTTGTCTTACTGAAAGGCCCGAAAAGGTTTCCTAGGGAAAAGGAGAAGGAGAAGTTGTCTTGAAAAATACACACGCATCTGGGACACTGGTATCCTTTAAAATTTCTGCATCTGCCTCCTCTCCCCCTCACCCTCACCCCACGGTAGCTGGCTAAATGCATCATTTTTTCAGAGAAGCTTTGGCATTGATTATTGCTTGTATATATTGAAATTTTTGGTACAACCGACAGGTTCTGTTTGAGCTTTGAATACCTTTTTATGGCTTGTCTTATTTCTATTCAAATTGCAGGCTCGCGAAGATTTGCCATAGCACATCAAAAAAGGTGGAAGAAAATGGGGGGCAGAAAGCTCCACATCATTCTAGAACAAGCAGTATGCCTCCTAAGGATTTGGCATCTTTTGCTGAAGAATATAGGAAACTTGCAATTGATTGCCTCAAGGTTCTTCGTGTGGAGATGCAACTGGAAACTATTTTTCATCTGCAGGTTTGTGGGCATGTGTGGTGATTTCGATTAACTTTTGTTGTGGAAGAGGGTAGTATTTACGACCAACAGTGTGAGCAACTCTTTTACAGGAAATGACGAGTAAGGAATTCCTGGATGATCAAGATGCAGAGGAGCCGGATGATTATGTTATTTCATTAACTTCCCTGGTAAATTTTTCTTCAGTCTTTAGTGTATAATAGCTTTCCCTATCATTTTCTGGTAGAGATCTCTTTTCTTACCCTTTCGAAGTCTCCTTATGGTAGTAAGGATGTGTGGATGTTGTGATTTACCATGTTATCTCTTTCTATCTTCTCCTTTGAGATTCAAATTTTTTACGTTGTGGATGAGCTAAATTCGAATGCTGACTGTTCTCTTGGGAGGGGGGTAGTATGATGATATCGTGTTTCATCTATTTTTAATTTTATATCCCGACTTCATTGTAGGGTCTCATACCTCCTCAGTGCCCCATCTATGATATTAAATTCTAAAACTTTATAGGATCGTTGTAATCTACTAGTGTTCTCTTTTTTTGTTGGAAAGTTTTTGGAGGTCTCCAGCATATCCGTAATGCCGATGAATACAACATTACCTTTATCAAAAAAGATATTAATTCTAAAGAATACTCCCTCCGTTTCAATTTGTTTGTCTGGTTGACTTGATACGGAGTTTAAGAATGTGAAGAAGACTTTTGAATCTTGTGGTTTTAAACTAAAGATGTGTAGAATGTACTAAAATACCCTTTAATCTTGTGCTCTTAAACATGCATGTGGAAAGTTACTATCAAAGAGTTGCCAAAAAGGAAAGAGACGGAAGCTCTGGGGACCAGCTTATTCTGTGTGACCAAAATGGTACCGATATTTGGCCAATTGACTAATAGTTTTCCTTCTATGACCTCATGTGGTCTTTAAAAGAAATAAATAAAAGTCGTTTAGAGATGTGAATGACTGCATAGGAGTAAAATCATCCCGCAGAATGAAGCTAGATGACAACGCTTTCATTTTTGCTTTAGCATATTACTCGTTCAGAATTAATTCAATGGTTTCTTTCTTCCAGTTACTTCCTTTTTGGGGTTATCAACCAATTGAAGATTATTGTCCATTTCAATTTAGTTCTTCAATACAAAGTTATAGAACCAAATTACATATCTTTGTTTTCTCTGGTTTCCATAATCCAGATTACACGCCGGGATGAGGAAATGGCACCCTTCATTGCAGGATCAAGGCGGAACTATATATTCGGTGGTATATGTAGTGTTGCTTCAAATGGATCAATCAAGGTCTGCAGAGAGCGGTTCTGTTGATTAATTCTGATATTCAATTGAACTTCCAATCACCTCCCATCTTATTCTTATCTTCATCACCTCCTAGGCTTTGGCTGATTTGAAATCTATCAACCTGTTTGGAGTTCAACAAATATGCCGTAATTCCATTGCACTGGAACAGGTGGTTTCTCTTCCGTTGAAAAGATTTCTTTACGGTTCTTCCATTTAGTGAACTAATGCAATTCAATTAATTTGATCTCTAAATTAACATCTTCTAGGGACCCAATCTGTCTACTCATTGATTTGATGCGATTTTCATTTTTCCTTTCTAGCTTCGATGCTTGCGTTCTTATTTTTTCACACAACATGGCTAATAGATTTTTGCCAAGTTGTTTAGGCTTTGGCTGCTATCCCCTCGATCGACGGTGAAGCTGTACAATTGAGATTAGACCGTGTTAGAACGTACTATGAGCTGTTGAACTTGCCATTTGAGGTAATCAAGTCTGCAATTTCACGCCGTTTTAACTTTTTGATGTTGTGCTTCTGACTTTTAGTCTCAACATGTGTGTAATCATTGAGTTCCTTTTCTCAGGCCCTACTTGCATTTATCGCGGAACATGAGAACCTGTTTTCATTTGCAGAGTAAGTATTTTGATGTTAGTGCAGTTAATAGATATGACAATTGGGCTACAAGTGGTAATGAAAACAAACATCCACCGTCTTCTCTTCAGGTACTCTGATCTTCTTAAGGCTCAGGTCCCGGGTAGGGACATTCCAGCTGATGCACTAGATCGTGTAGCTGAAGTTTTACCCCGCTAATTCAAGTGAAGTGCAGAACACTGCCTTTTTGGGACTTGCTGGACGAGTGTTTGCAGATTGATTCTTTTTATGTTGCAGAGCTTTGTGAAGTGCAGGCATATGTATAGATGGTTGGAAGAAGCTTAACCCGAATGTTCATGGTTTTGGTCAGGGCTGTTAAGACTTATCGTTGTTATTATTCTTTTTGTAGTCATATTCTTTAGGGTCCTGCATCATTTTTTGGCAAGCTTTAATTTTCTTCTTGTTCATATGAAGGGCTTTTCTTTAGTTTGGATGAAATGAATCATGCCTGTAAAATTCTGTATCGAGTAATAAAAGATCTTCGCTTCAAACGCGGAATGTAACGTGGTTCTTCAACACAATGGCTAAGAAAAGCACATAAAGGATATGCCTCACCATCTCGCATTCTGAGCACCATAGATTTGTTCCAATTATTTATTGGAATGAAATACTTACCAAGGAAGTATTTTCTGATATTTGTCTTTTAAGGATTTGGTTTTCGGTTAATTTCTTTGATAGGATCATCCAATGATATTTTTAGTTGTGTTGGCATGTAACTCTTCACTGGCTCTCTCTGTCTGTAGAGTGAATCACGCAATGAAAAGAACACAATGCTGCCTCCATTTGTGTGTCAACCTTTTGGTTATCAAAAGGCAACGAACACTTGTTAAAGCTACAATTTAGCTGAAGTGAGTTGGTTTTTCCTGATGTGCACTTCGGTTTATTGAAAAATGTACAGCTAGTAATGTGAGCTATATTGCTCGGACTCTCCAAAAATTGTTGCTGCATTCATGTTGATCTTTCAAAAGTGTACTACTTTTGGAGGACTTAACGCGCCTACCAACATTGTTGAAGAGTTTAAGTAGAACAAATATAGAAGATTCAGCTAAAGGATGATCTTTTATATTTTGTTGTCTAAAGAAAGTGGGGAGCAGAGTGGATTGAGTACAAAAAGATTAGTATTGTTGACTCTAATTAGCTCATAATTAAGGTGTAGTTTTCCAACTGGAACAATGGAAACTCCATTGCCAAAAAGAAGATAGCTGTTGTATTTTAAAATTACAAGATTTGATGTTACATCCTTTTCCCCAGGGGCAGTGTGTGGAAGATCCATCCTAATTTTGTTTTAGTGAAAATCTAGGAGAAAATTTGGCTATTAAGCTTTCTCAAATTTTCAATTAGAAAAATGGTCTACTGAGAAAATTCGGTTATTAAACCTCTTCAAGTTTTCAATTAGCAAAATGGCCTACTTCTATTTTCTCATCCTTTGGATTGATAATCAATCTGTACATATATAGATCGGATCGATAATCGATCTGTCGGATTGATAATCAATCCGTCTAGATATAGGTTGGATAAATAATAAATCTGTCTAAAAAATGGGTCGTTTCCCTAAAAAAAAAAAAACATAATCCCAATCTTATTAGAATTATTTATACTCTTTCCCACTTCCTTAATTACTTTACTCTCTCCCGATTTATATACATAACAAGGCCGACATATACATTACAAGGCCGATTCATATGCATAACAAGTATGACAAGGCCGACATATACATAACAGGGCCGACATATATACATAGAAAGCTATGTAATATGTTTGAAGAGATGAGATTTTTTGTAATAAGTGAAACTTAAGTTGTGGGTTTGTGTAATTTTTAGAAAAAAAAAAACTTGTAGTCTATTTAATTAAAAAGAAGACTTGAAAAGATCATTTAACAAAAAATCTCAAAATCTAGTAAAAAATCACAATAATCACAGTGCAGTATGAGTTAAGGGTAGGTGTAAATCATCTTAACTCAGTAACTTTGGTTCAGATCCTGGATATAGATATGAATAAAATTTCACTAAAAGCATAATACTACAGATTTCAAACTCGGCAAATCAAATGGATTGCATTAAATTTAGGAACTCGGACTCATAATGTTCAAATCCTGGATGGACGAATACTTTTTTTTTTCTTTCCTCCATATTGACACACTAGTCAAATTGGAACGTTGATAAATTATAATGCATATGTGATATGTATAAGAACGGTACGTAATTTACAAATATATATCATAAGATATCTTACTTACATTTTGTGGGCTACTTACAAGACTTGTAAATACACGTTAGTAAAAGAGGCTACTTCATAATGCTCTACTTCTGTAGATTCAAAAGCTGAGCTTGAAACATAGGGCTCAACTTTAGTGTCTTCTTAGCCAAATTGCGAATATCCTCTCGTGAAGATTCATTTGATATTCGTACAATTTCATCCAACGCTCCACTCGACACGAAATCTCTAGCATTACCCTCTGCCATAGCCATAAGAAGTTGTTACTTTTAACAAATATCTCTACGTTTCTGGTATTGTGAAACACTTCATATATAAATAATTTTTTGAGGCAGGGGGCATCAGATCCCCAGACTACTAGCACTTGCCAAGGAAACAAGGTATATACATGTGCAATGTGCATATTACTCTAATAGGTTTCGTGAATCATGAAAGAAGCGATAAGAAGAAATAAGTTTGGATAAGTAGCTAACCATTTTGTGCGAGATGGCAGAGAGCAAGTTCAATGTGGCGCCTAGTGGAAGAAGAAGCACTGTTAGAGTTGGTTATCAACCATCTCAATACACCATCTTCCAAAAGAGTAGAACGGCCTTTCCTATGTCCTGGAAAAGTAATAATAATCAAGCGTAGGTTAACGGGAAAAGCAGTAATTACATCCATGTGTGAACCACGCAAACCTTGAATTGTTCCTCGCGATTCACACTTTGCAAAGTTGGCCAATCCTCTGGCAACCTGCGCAATGACTTCAATATTTCCAGATCTGGCCATTTCTAACAAGGCTTTGACAGCTCCATCTTCCCTCAATGTAACATGTAACTTTTCTGCCATGAGATAGATCCTTATCAATATTCAACATAAATGAATAAATCATCCAGCCTCGGAGGATAATGAAACAAAATGTTGCTAAATCTTTTTAAAAAACAAAAGGTCAACATGGAGTTGAGGAGGATAATGCATTACAAAACAATTTGCGCTAGTCATTCCAACAATACAAATGAAAGCAGAAAGCTTAGGGAACATAACGCAAATCAATTGCCATCTTCTGCACAGGAATGACTACACAGACTACAGCCAGTGACCTAAACTTACCGTTTCCACACAAATTTGCAATTGCTCCTGCTGCCATTCGAAGAGTTTGGGCGTCTTCAGTTTTGGCAGCTGTATTGGCTAATAGTTGAGCACCTCCTTTACTGGATATTAATCCTTGATTCATTTCTGAACAGGTTAAAATTTGAATATTTTCAGTACAATGCTAGTGAAATTGGATTGATTAGCCCTTAACATCAGATTCATATGAAACAAGAAAGAACTTTCAGAGGGTTAAAATAGCAAGCTGATTGGATAATAGTCAAAGTTTGCTTTCCTCCAGAACATCATGGCGAGCTTAGATCACAGATGCAACTATATTCTGATGTTTACGCCTTTAACTTGAAAAATCATAAACGGATTGATGCACAAGATTACTATCACTTGAACGTTCTATAATATATGGTTAAAGGAAGTTCCAGTGATTTTTGGAAGTCGGAGCACAGATGTAAACAAATGAGTGTTTATATCCTGAATGGTTATGGAGCTGGTAGCCTACTTTTGTTTGTCTAATTGTTAGCTTCTTAGAGTATTTTCTTGCTACCTTTTCAATTGTCCCTTGCTTTTCTAAATAGATCAGTTAAGGACTCAAGGCTCCTTCGCCCAAACTGGATTTAGTTTTCCTTACTACCCAATCATAAACAGCTGTGGATCATGTACTCTATTCTGCCCCTTGCACCATCATGAAGCTCAAATAAAAATTTGAAATTTAGATGACTAAGCATACAAGACTAGCGTATTCATACTTATCAATTATCATTGTGTCTAAATCCTTCTTATGGCCAGCACAAGGAAGATTATGCTAACTTACTTCATCGACATCTCAGCAGAGGCAGAAACATGATTAAGAAGGTTCCAATGAATGAAAAAATCCACACCAACCAAATTCTTAGGAAAAGTAAGACAGTAATGAAGAAAAGATTCACAGGTACCATTCATTGCCAAATTGGCAATAGCTCCGGAAGCTACTCTGAGTATAGTTGCATTTTGGGATGACTGTAGCAGCATGAGAAGTGCATCTAAACCACCTTCCTGCACAATCTTTTCCTGATTGCTGTCTGAAATAAGAAAAAAGGACTCAGGTTTTTCCTCTGCGTATAATCTGCTGATTTCTTTATTTTATTAACAGAAATGATAATAACT
>NC_061122.1:10557508-10598470 GCF_002878395.1 Capsicum annuum
TATAATCTGCTGATTTCTTTATTTTATTAACAGAAATGATAATAACTTATTCATTTCAGTCTTGTGGAGTTGAATCATATTATGGACGTAGTAGGAATGGAAGAGTACATCGAGATACAATGGTGGGCTAAAAAAATCTCTCATGTACCTCTTTTCCATCTCAATTCTGATTGATTAGCTTCCTCTTTTGTTCATGGTTCACATAACAGATATGTTGAAATTAGAAGGTTTTTACGATTAAAAGAAAACAGATCTGTCTGGTTTAAGAATGATCAATTAACAAGCTAAGAGAGTAAGAAGGCAAAGCAAGCACAGATTTTCCCAAATATCTCCAAAGTAGCAAAAGAGGAAATTTCTACTAGCCAATTCAAAGTGGTCATATAACGTTAAGCACCAAAATACTACGTAAAAACCAGAGCAGTAACCTAATTCCATTCACCTCAAATGTACACATATTTATAATATGTTTAAATCTTTAGGAAAGATATTTTACTTTGCAACGTAAGCTTTTTGCCTTAACTCTAATTTCATGGCTTTTTGCGAAACCCCAAGAAGTAATTCAGTTTGTCTGGCCAGCCAAAGAACCATCATTTTCAATTACCATTCCAATAAAGATTTTTACCAAGCTAATCTGTTTAATGTTGTTGACAAACATACCGTTGTGTTGACACTTGAATATAACTCAGCAGTTAGTTATACAGACCTTCAGCTGCAAGATTGGCTACCACTTTCACAGCATGAATTTGGACGTCCAAATCGACTGAAGACAGCAAAGAAATTATCTTCTGGACACCAACTGAATTGCAAAGTCATTAGACCTAGTTAATCAAAGAATCCAAAAGACAAATCGCAAGAAATAGACACGATTATGCTAGCCTATTGTATAACAAGACTGTGACCTGATTTTAGCTTTTAAAGAATTTTACCTTCTTCAATTATCTTTGACATGGTGTTCTGATGGGCAAAAATCCTTTCTCTTGATTCAGTTGATCTGTGCATATTGAATGATCTACTCGGTGTATATTGCTTCATATATGGCTTCTTCTCCTGTAAATATCAGTGTTAACTCTCATCCGTATTATAGTAGACAAAAGAAACCCAAGACAGGACTTACCTCAAAGCCATCTTCACTCTCAGGCACAAGCTTCTTTATATTAAACAGCTCATTTTCAGCAGCTTTCCTTTGCTTTTCCTCGATTAGTAATGTTTGCCTCACGTTGTGAAGTTCGTCATGCAATTCTCTCTAAGGGATCATGTTGAGGAAGCACAATTATTGAAACTTTCCCACTAATATAAATTATGTGTATTTGCTTATGTAGAATGCACATTTTTCTTGTTCTTGCTGTTTTCTTTTTCACCTTTTCTTTTCTTGTGCAGGAGAGTTGGGAGGGAAGGTGGCCATGGTAAGATAATTTAAATGAATTTAACTTTAAGGAGAACCTTGAAGGGACAAATGTTAAAGTGCTTAGCATACCTTTTCTGATAGTAGAACTTGATATTCTGTTTTTAATGTCTGAAGTTCCTTCACAGTTGGCTCATACAGGTGATGCATTTCTTCTAATCTGGATCTAAGTGCATCAGACTCTTTTTCCCTCTGAACCTACAATCAGGAAAAGCAATAATGATTGAGGCGGAAAACAAAGGAACAACTATTGAGGCAGCAAAGAACTTTAACTTGGAAGATTAAAGACAAAACTGTTGCAACAACAACTATGCCTTAGTGTCAGCTACATGAATTGTCACTGACCATATTCCCCCTTTAAATTATCTCCGGCCAACATTATAAAAAATAAAATAAAATACAAGTACTAGAAGCTCTCCTATATTTCCTATTGGCATAAGAATCTCTAATAGGGCTTTTAAAACTCATAGAAAGCATAGGACCTACAGTAAATGTATTAACATGACTAACAAGGTACTGGGGAAGGTGTGCTTTTTCACTTGGCTAGCTACTCGAGGGGTGATCTTGATGGCGGAAAATCTTAGAAAGTGAAAGGTTGGTTGAATCAGCTGGTGTTATATGTGCAAGAAAATGGGTGAGGACGTGGATCATCTTGTTCTTCATTGTGATTTTACCATAAGGTTATGGTGGGATATGTTTAGGTGGTTTGATACTTCATGCGCAATGCCAAGAACTGTGACACAATTGGTGGTTAGATGGAAGTGCGGGAGAAGGAGAAGACCCAAGGCTTGGGACGTGGTTCCACTCGTGTTGATGTGGGTGGTGTGGAGAGAGAGAAACAAGAGAGTTTTTGAGGGGGTAGAATTTAGCTTTTCTCAGTTGAGGAGTAGCCTCCGGTACCTTATTTTCTTTTGGTGCATCCATAGAGTTACAAGTTGTATAGGAGATTGGGTGGAGTTTGTAGAGAATCATTTATTATTGTAGATTCTTTACCTTTTGGCATACCCCTTGTATGCGGCCAGCTTTCTAGTCATGTTTATGAATGAAAATATGTTTACCTGATTAAAAAAATATGACTAATAAATGTTAAGGTGCTCAACATACCTTTTCTGATAGCAGAACCTGATATTCTGTTTTTAATGTCTGAAGTTCCTTCACAGTGGGCTCATAAAGGTGATGCATTTCTTCTAATCTGGATCTAAGCGCATCCAACTCCTTTTCCCTCTGAATCTACAATCAGGAAAAGCAGGAGGAAAGTTAGTTTTTGAAAAAAACAAATGGTGCGGAGATGTGGTACTAAAAGATGAGTTCTCGAGCTTTTATAGGTTTTCTTGTCAGAGGGAGGTGGTAGTCCATCATATTAGGGGGTTACAAGGGGAAAAATCGTTTTGGGATTTGAGGTTTAGGAGGAATCTTCAAGACTCGAACGTTAATGAGTTTCATAGGTTACTAGCTCTACTTCATCAGCATCGTGGGCCAGTTGATAGACCCGATATTCTGAAATGGAAGTTGGAGAGTAATTGGATTTTTTTTTGTCAAGTCTATCTATGAAAAGCTTTTGGTGAGGGAGGTGGAGGCTTTCCTGTAAAGTCGATTTGGATTCCTAAGGTGCCAAGAAAGGTGTGCTTTTTCTCATGGTTAGCTGATAGAGGAGTGATTTTGACGGCAGAATACCATAGGAAAAGAAAGTTCATATGCATTAGCTGGCGTTTCTTATACAAGAAAACGGGTGAGGATGTTAATCAACTTCTACTACATAGCAACCTGACTTCGAGACTCTGGTGGGATATGTTTAGCTGGTTTGGTATGCCTAGATCTGTGAAGGATATGTTGTCTTGCTGGAAATCTCGAAGAAGCAGGAGAAAGTGCAGAGCTTGGAATATTGTCCCTTTAGCTTTGATGTGGATCGTTTGGAGTGAGAGAAACAAGAGGGCTTTTGAAGGGATAGAAATGACTTTTGGCTTGTTGAGGAGTAGCCTCTGGTCCCTTATTTATTTTTGGTGCACCCATGTAGCGCCGAGTTGTATAGAGGATTGGGTATCTTTTGTACAGAACCATGTCGTGTTGTAGGTTCTTCACCTTTTTGTAACTTCTTGTATACGACCGTTTTTGGCCCTGTGATTAATGAAATATTTACCTGATCAAAAAAAAATATATATATTCAGTCTCAGTTCTCCTTATCCTAAAATGTTGGGACCTCATCTAGCATTGTGTTGGTTAGCTCATCCATAAGGACCATAACTAGGTAAACAAGTACAGGGTCAATGCCAATTCTTGGTGTAAATCCGCAGTTACGATAAACTCCTTTGTATCTCCTACTTACTGTTTGTACACTATTGAAGACTCCTTCGTACTTTTTTTTTGTGGGAGGGGGAGGGGTTAAAGGAAGGCTCCTTCATACAATTCCTTTATGGCATCTATATATGTACCATGAATTCCTTGCTTTTCCAACACCCACCAAAGGACCTTTCTTGGTATTGTATCATAGGCTTTTTCTAGGTCAATGAACACCAACGTGGAATCATTTTCCAAACCAACTTAGTCAACTTCATCAACTGAATAAGAGTGAAAATCATGAAGATGCTACGGATAGCATCCTATAGATAATCGGAATCGTAACAGAGGTTAAATGGTTATTCTGCTTTACCTTCATTGAGGTTTCATGATCTGTAAATTGTTCTTCAATTGCATGTAGTTGTTCCTTCGCATTTTCAACACGAGCATGCTCAGCTTTTAGCTGTTGTTCTAATTGTGCTATTTTCTCCTCATACATCAGAGTAGTGTCTGCAAGTTCCTTGTGGTATATAGATGCTTCCTTCTGATGGTGCTTTTAGGGACAGAAAATAATAAAATTAGATATTTTTTCATAGCTACCTAGAATGTAGATAAACTAAAATGGGCTCCTGGTTAGTTTCAGCATGACAAAAAAAGAAAATTACAGTAACTTCATTTGACATGTTAATTATAGGCTTTTAACAACTTCCATACGTGTAAGTTGTATCTTCTGGCTTAGAAAACCAGTCAAATTAAACATAGTAGGAGCTATGGATTCATAAATGACAATTACAAGTTGATGTCTTATAGAGAAAATAGAGCATTCCAGTATAAATGGTCAACCTGCATTAATTCTTGACGGCCAGTTAATTCTTCCTTCATCAGTTCTAATTGTTGTTCAGCACTTTCAGAGTGAGCGCGCTCATCTTGTAATTGCTTCATCAGATCAGTTATCTTCTTCTCATACATTTGGTTGTTCTCAGCAAGTACTTTCTGATATGATGAATTCTCTAATTGTTGTTGCTAAGAACACCAAAGCAACAAGATTAGTGCCTCAGGCAACCCAATGAAAAGATGTCCAGTTTATAACTTAAAACTAGATGTGGAGCTACTAAATAAGCTGAGAATCATAACCACGAAGAATTAAAGGTTCAAATCTCCAAATCGCCAACTATTTTAAAACATCATATCAAGTAATACTTGCAATTTCCACAAGCACATTTCGAAGAACCTAACTCATCTTAACTCAAGAAAAATGAACCATTTAACCTTTTAACCAGTGCATGCTAAGTAGTGTCAATAAGAATCTGAACTTTATGAAATTTGAACCAGAACTTGAATAGGAAAACAAGTGGACACGCCACAAGGAAACCCATCTCGAAACCAGCGAGTTGCCTAAATCCCCCTTGCTGTCTTGCTAGATTTCAGATAAGAAAATCTCGTCAATTTAACCTGCCTTCATAGCTTTAGTTGGCTTAAGGCTCGTCTTTCTTTCAGAGCTTTTTACTTTTAAGCAGTCTTTTCGCCTGAGGCTATCAGAAAAGACTACTTACCCGAGTAGGTTAGTAAGCTACGGGCTACCTCTTCTGCTTTCAGGCAAGGGTAGGAATTCAGAAAGTACATGACATGTTATACTCAAAAACATGACAGGTCTTTAATATATAATTGCTTATTCAATATGAGTTCAGATAGAATTCAAGACAAACTTGAAGAGATTAGTATTCGTTGTAAAAGAAAGAAGTGAAGGAATATTTTAAAGAAGTGAGGAAAAATAAAAGAGAAAGGCAAAACTAGGAAAATTCAAGAAACCAGGTAAGACTGGGAAAATGCAAGAAACCAACTTTCTTTTTTCTTTTTCGAGAAAACATTTCTCGACAGGCTGACTTATTTTATAGAACCTCTATACAATGTAAACATTATATTTATTCAATGTGGAACACTAATACATACACTATTATGTAGGTTGATATGTAACTTAATTGCTAAGTCCAACAATTTAACAGAGGAATAGGGAAGGAGAATACATAAAAAGGATAAAGAAATAGCTCTGTATAACTTTCAATAGGTGTATCACAGGGCCATTCTCTTTAAGTGGGGAAGGGGCAAAAACAGAGGACAAAAAGGTATAATGTCATGTTGAAATAGTATGCCAATACATGTCAAAGTACATATTCAAACTTCAGAGGAAGCTAGACTTCAGGACATCAGAAAATCACCACGACACTCTCAGTTCTGCTTTATTGAGATGAGCCTATATAGGATTTAGAATATCTAGCAAAAATGCATTTGAAGACATAGCTCAACTCATTGCCACAGCTTCAAATCTAGTTTTCAGAAGTATGTTAAAAGAACATAATTGGTCAACCCCAGATACCTTGCTATGCTTTAAACTCATTTCTAGGAGTGCAACCTCATCCTGCAACAACTTGTTATGATTTTTGTCTCGGTTGAAATCTTTCAGTACGTTTTCCAACTCCAATTTCAAACGACCATTCTCCTTCTCCAGAAGCTGAAATTAGATGATACATATTTAGGAGCTTTAGCCCACTGGTTTGAGAAAGTTCAAAGTTTGTAATGATTAGGATTTTATGCTCATTGCTAGTAAAACTTTTTTTTTTTTTAAAAAGAAGTCATTCTGCCCAAGTACCATGCTATTCTTCAAATCTGATTCTAGCTTCAAATTCTCATTCTTCATTGAATTGATCTGCTGCTTCTGGCAATTCAACTCCTCCAACAAATTTTCAATATCTGACACCAGGCGACTATTTTCATTCTCTAGAAACTGCAGATGAAATAATGCATGCAGGGAAATTAAAGCATGGAAGTAAATAATATCAGTTCACTGTGCCACTAGAATGAGATGAGGTATGGAGGGTCAAGATGCTATAAGGATCCCTTTTTTAGCAAGCTCAATCTCAGAAAAAAAATACGACAGAAATCCTATCCCAAAAGATAGAAAAGAGGCCAAAAAGTTACCTCGGACCTGGAAACTATACTTCTCTCAGCTTCCGTAAATGACTTTTGACACTCTCTGAGTTTTTTTTCCATAACCATTTGGTCGTCTGCCCTAAACTTTTGCTGCCTATCAATCTCCACGGTGAGGTGCTCCATTTGAGTCTCCAGATTCCGGCATAAGTTCTCGTAATCAAATTCTTCTCTCAACTTCACTGTGTTAACTATCTTCATGGCCTATATAAAACAATTAATGCTAGCTCAGGTGGCATGAAAGTTTGAAGTGTCAACTATAAAACATCACACATCCAGAAATAATATACCAGCAGAAGCACAAAACTTTTGGGTCACAAATTGACAGAGATGCTGTCTGTCATGTCATGATTCGCAAGGAATGATAAAGCAGCCAGTGAAAATTTTTTTGGCAAGAAAAGCTATTAAAAGTTTATATTGCTTTAGTGCTTAGCTTCTTTTCGGAAGGCTTTCTGTAGGTCAATTCATATGATAAGCAAAAAAGGTTATGCTGCATAGTACATCATGCTTTCAAAACTACTTGTTTCTATGACATATGTTGCATATTATAGATAAAAGAGAGCTTAAGCATTCAAAACAGAGACAAGAATCAAGTTGGTCGAACCTCTTGTATCGGGATAAGAATTTTTATCCACCACCGAAAGTACTAAATATTTTTCTTTGGCTTTAAAAACAAGTTAAACCAAATGGTAACAGTCCTCACATATGAGAGATAGCTTATCAAAACTGCTATTTTTTTTCTCTGTTTGTGTCAAAACTGCTATTAGATTGGTAGAACAAAGGGAAGTCTAAAGCATGAGCCTTTGTGGAACCAGATTAATGTCTTAAGATGAGATAACAGATAGATCAAGTATAATTCAGCAGGAAAATTGATGACAGTTGAGAGGCTAAAGGACTATAAACAAATTGCCAGATGTAATAAAAGAATATAGGCCTCACCCGTTGTCCAAACATTATTGTGCTTGTGGTCTCTGGATAATGTCGAGAAGATGGTCCAATGGTTATTATGAGTGAAGTTCGTGCAGAACCTGTTTCATTAGCTTATATTAATAAGAAAAATACCAATAAAGTCAAGAGTTGCATATCCAAACTTACACCCTAGGCTGTCAAACACAACATAGATACACACCACAGATACCATCACAATCTGGACATGATGCACAAGGTGTATGTATACAAAGTGTACAAGCCATCCAGTAAAGATAAATTCAATGGTCAAGTCATAATTAAACATGTGTCTAGAGAAATAGACTGAGATTCTTTTACCTTTCAGGAAAGGAAAGAGCAGAAGTTAATTGTAAGAATATGAGTAGGATTAGGAATAGCATATAGAATCCTACTCAAAGATTCCGGTAGCTACTGCAGATAAGCTATGATTAATGTTAGAATATGAGTAGGAACAGGAACAACATATAGAATCCTACTTGAAAAAGGATTGTATAACCAACTCCATGGACTGAGGGGATAAGTAATTCAAGTACAAAAAGTCCCACACTAGAGTGAAAGAACAGGGCATAAGGGCACACTTACTTCCAAAAGATCACACATAACAGGAAAGTTCAGGGCATAAGAGCACACTTACCCTCAAACAACCTATGCATGTCGATGGACAAAATATTTTGAGATCTAAAATAGTTAAACTGAGAACAATTAAAAAAAAAGAAGCTAAATTAACTGAGATAACTTTGATAACCTCCAAATGAATCACGAAGAAGTCGTGTTAGTTTAGAATCTCTTGTAGGTATATGAGGACTGTTCTCAGCCAGTGCATTTATACACTTTCCCAGAGAAGTAAGAGACAGATTAATGAACTTAGCCTCTTCCAACAAGCGACCTTCACTCCCTGCAAGACAGTTAAAGAATGAAAGAATGTGTTTGTTCATTAACATGGATAATGAACCAAATAAAAGTAAGAGATATATGAATATGTCTTTCATTCTTCTACTTCTTCAAGCTTCCATCACCAAAGTACCACAATGTCCCTACCTCCCAGAAACAGCCTATGTGTAAAGATGACAAATAAGAAATAAAAAAGAACTGGTAAGTGTGAATGTCACAATAACAAACCTGATTTGTCTATTCGTTCTGATCCTGCAAGATCAACTATTAGTAGCTTGCTTTTACGAACAATAGGTATCTGATTGCCATGTCTATCAGTTTTGCTGTCGTTCTCTTGAAAAGATGAGCCAGTTTCTTCATCATTTTTAACAGATTTACGGATGTTAACCTGTAAAAGAAGGAGAAATCAGAAAAACTAATAGGCAAGTTACCTACTTTGTAATAAGATTTAACTTTTTTTAAAAAGCATGCTACAGTTCAGTAAACTATGCCACACACATTCCGTGACTAATATGGGACACTCTTAACACCCTCCGAGATACCAGGACAAGACAGGAGCGTGGACACAAACCAAGAATAATAATGGGCTTGTCTCTAATATCATGTAAGAAAATTGAAACTAGTCCCAACTTAATCCCAAAATCAGATCATGAAGTAAAAGTTGCTCGAGACTATGTAAAGGAGACAACATCGCATTCCTTCACCAATATTGGACACTCTCAATCCTCCAACACACCCAGGGCTAGAAGCTCCCACACAGAGACAAAATAACGTGACATTGAATCTAACTCTACCCTAAAGCTACCTTATCAACTTATGAGGTTAGGTGAGTATTACTCAAGACCATATAAGGAGATAAAAATACATTCTCACATCCATGTGGGGACGTTCTAACACAAAGTGTAGAGAAAAGTTAGCACCATGAGACCCAGTTGGAATAGCTTAAAGGAAAAAGTAAATTGTTCAACTTAATGATATTATAGGAATAAATCATGAAACTAAGGTGAAAACAGATCATGGATTGCATTAAATTTAGATATCTAATAAGATGCCGTGATAGGCTGGCTTCATAAAATGATGGATAAATTTGCCTATTCTATAGCTAATGCCCTCATTGAAACGTGTTAGCGGCTCCCTGGTGAAAGTGTACTGATATAATCCTTCATATTCTTTCCCTGGAACCTTCTCATATGAAAGATGCTTAACTCTTAAAGATTGTAAATGCATGAGTAGGAACAGGAGAAATGATCCAAAATAAAGTTGTGCATGTCCACTCCTCAACTTTTTTGCAATAAGAGATTGGCTTAGAAATTTTTAACATATACCATAAGGATTGCATGGCTACGTGATGATTCAGTATTTAACTTAGTATTTGCTGCAAGACGGTTGGCTTCTCCAATTTGCAGTAGTTGCAAGAAATGGTCAAGATCCTGAATCTTAACCACTGTAGCACCAGGGACGGACACTTCTCCAGTCTTAGCATCTTCGACAATTGGAATATTTATCTTTTCAGGAGCAAGCAAATCTTGGATAGACTCCATGTACAACTGTTGCATAAATAACAAATGTTAGTAAGTAGCAGTGGAACTCAAGGATATAACAGGCTCCATAACAACTAACAAATAAATGTTAGACTATTCTGAAGAAACATATGTATGGACAAATTTATACCACTATTGGTATAATCTTTTTCTCATAAATTTAATGATGTGCTAGGAATTTAAAAAGTAAGTCTCCATAACCTAGGTGGCCAACAAGGTAAAGTTCAGTTGAAAAGATGCTTTGACATGTTACTTTTTCTAATTGAAAAGTCCGACCATGCGACAGTATCACCATCTCTAAAGGTTCTTAATCACTACAACTGCACTGGTATCTCAAGTCTTCATGAGTTTAATATAGTTATGATAATTGATATGTACTGGACGTGAAACTTGAAGAATCAATTCATTCAGAAGATTAGTTGCATTCAATTTAATGGATTCTGAATGTCTGTAGAGTTTATAACCTAAAGATCAACAAAAATGTTTAAGTATTGAACCTAAAAATCTAGGATTGGTCATCAGTCATAAAACTATGCAGTTGAGAAGTGTAAACAGACGACTTTTGAGCCTAACTCAACCCCAAAAGCTAGCTCATGAAGGGAGGATTGCGCAAGTCCATATAAACACATCACTAGTCCATTTCCCAAGTATGGGACTGCAATTCACTCAAACACCTCTTTTCACGCCCAGGTCCAACTGGAGCGTGGATGCTATAACATGGGATGCAAAACACAGACGTGACTCTAATACCATGTAAATGACACTTCAGGTCCAGCAACAAGAATGATATATCTGGAGAAGGATTTGATCATTGAAGAATAATTTTTCAAGATAATGCTTTTTCTTGGGAATGGTAACAACGTTGTGTATGAGTAGCACAATTTCAAGATAACGTTATCACATTAACTCGTTTTATAGATCTATGTTTAAGCCTCCTTAATCGATTCAAAAGAACAAGAACATTTGAAACAAGCATTGCGTTATTAAGGGCAATCCACCGGCCGTACACTTTTCTTACATATTTTCCTTTTCCCAATCAGATGCAACGGCAACATCTTAATGATAGAATTAGGAAGGACTAGATGACATTACATATGGAAGATCTACTTGAACAATTGAATGTGAAGTTATGCTGGATAGTATCAGAAGAAAATTCTTGTGGCAAGGTAGTAAAGACAGAAAAGGTTTTCATCTTGTTAAGTGGAAATTAGTGACAATTGACAAGAAGAATGGAGGGTTGGGGATAAAGAACCTAAAAATTCAAACTAAGGCTCTCATGATAGAATGGTTGTGGAAATATGCAAACAATAACCAACTGCTATGGAGGAAAGTGATTGGAGCTAAATATACTGAAGAAGATAGATGGATGACTAAAGAAGTAACCACACCATATGGGGTTAGCCTCTGGAGATCTATTAGACACTGGTGGAATGAAGTTAAAAGCAACTCAAAGATTAAAGTAATGGATGGAAACAAGGCTAGGTTCTGGAAGGATAATTGGCATGAGGAAGGGGGGATGGAAGTGCTTTTTCCAGATATCTACAACTTGGAATTGTTTCAACAGAGGACTATAGCAGAATTATGGACACCACATGGGTGGAACTTCAATTTTAGAAGGCAACTAAATGACTGGGAGGTAATGAGAGTAGTTGAATTTTTTAATACTGTGGGTTCATTCAATGGACTGCAGACAGGGGAGGATGTACTATGGTGGATGGGAAATGAAAAAGGAATGTTCAGAGTCAACAAAGCCTACAAGAAGATGAACCAAACAACTCAACAGGGTCCAAGATGGCCATGGAAGCAAATATAGAAAAGTAGGATACCTCACAAAGTGTCTTGCTTTATCTGGTTATTGGCCAAAGAAGCAGTTCTTACACAGGATAATGTCATGAAGAAAGGGATAACCTTATGCTCTAGATGTTTCCTCTGTGGAGAAACTTTAGAGACTGTTAACCATCTATTTCTACATTGTAAGTACACTCAACAACTTTGGAGAATTTTCTTAAGACTTAAAGGCATTTCCTGGACAATGCCTAGGAAAATATCTAAGACTTTCAGGTGCTGGGAAGAAGCAAGTGTACATGCAAAGGACAGAGGTAGATGGAGAATTATCCCTGGTGCTATATGGTGGGCTATATGGAAAGAGAGGAATTCTAGATGTTTTGAGAGCGTAGAGAATAGTGTGCAGAAAGTTAAACTCAACTACATTTTGCTTTTATATTTTTGGTGTAATCAACTATACTCTAATGATACTGTCTCGATAATTGATGTTTAGACTCAACTTAGCTATAGAGCAGTGGATTTAGGAGTACTCTTGTATATAAGGTTTCAGTACAACCCATGTACTGTGTGATATATAATACAAAACCAAGTTCAAAAAAAAAAATGTGTGGTTATCTAGAAAAGTGAAGTTTTCGACCAAGGTCAGACCACTAGAGTTGGGCAGTAGTAGGAGAAATTTTGTCACTAAGAAGCAAATTGAGGATGTTAAGAAACCAATAGAAACATCTGATGCTAGCTCTCATTAATACGCCAACAGTGTTGAATGCATGAGATCAGCAATCAAAACTTCAAGTTATTCAACAAACTTTACACCAAATCAACCATTGAGTTTAAATTTTCCAACTCCCAATGTAAACTGCATAATAAACCTGCACAGAGCATTAAAAATCCACATTCTTGCATTTTTCATAGTCTTTGCTCTTAGTGTGCATGGATGCAATAATTTGCATGTCTAACTTCATAAGTTTAAATGTGGTGATTTACTACATCAGATACAAACATGATACTCATACAGACAGATTTCATCATGTTAACCGATATGAAATATGAATACCTGTAAAAAGGACATTTCCACACTATCAGATGTGGGGGTTGTATTGACAATAATGTCCTCCAAAGCTCTAACCATGATACCACGCTCTGATACATCATCTTTACCCAATCTACCCAGTGTATAAGTCTTGCCAGTACCTGTTTGACCATAAGCCATAACTGTCCCATTATACCCATTCAACACGCTCTGCAAAAATCAATCAAATTTCTTTTATGCAGATTAAACACGTAAAAATAGTTGGACACAAAATCCAACCACGGTTTCATTTCTTTAAAATGTAAATCAAGGGAAAAAAGAAGGAAGAGATCCACAGTTGTATAGCATAAAATGAAGGTTCTGTAGATTTTATTCAAATAGAGAGCCACATAAATTTTACTAATAACAGCTTTCGTGTTGTTAAGAGTCGAAATAGTTTCACTGCTCCTTGAATATTGGGATCGAGGAACATAGCATATTTTTCACCAATAATAGTTCACAACATTAATCTCGGATACACCTTTAGTTGAGCAGTAGCATGACATAAACTTCAACAGATGCAATCACTTTGACAATCAACTAAACTGAACAATCTTCGAATTTATCCACATTATTTTCTAGCTGAAAATGATACCATTCAACCTCAAGTAACTCACAATATAGTCCATGTAAGTAAATACTAGTAACAAAATAATAGTAAACAAAAAGAAAGTAGCAAGAGCACTTATTCACAGAAAAGGAACATGATATTGATATCCGTCTTTGAGAAGGAATGTGTATCATGGAAAGACAGAGAAACCAAATGCTCTGTTTTAAGCTAAATGCTTCATGGAAATCAGTTTCTGTTCTTTGGGGGCTTTTGGACCCTCTCGATCTTTTCGTAGTTAGAAAGAAGGAATCTAGAAAAGGTCAGGAACGACTATGACTTGTCAGGTTTCAATAAAATGCATACATCAAAATCTGATATGGCTTTCCAGGGCTATGCGAAGCATAGCTTGCTTTAACATCCAAGTGACGATGCTGCAACTTGTTTCAAGTAGATTTTTCAAACACCTAGTTAGCTAGTGGGGCATTGGTAGTAGAAATTTCACAGATCCTATTAGAAACTACTTCTCATCATCAATAAAACAAAATAAAATAAAAGCTCAATAAAAATATGTCACAACTCATAACCAAAAGCTACTAGCTTTCATGACAGAATTACGGTTTTTCGACATTAGTGAAAGCAAATTCATGAAATTTGCTACTTTCTGTGATAGCATAATACGCTTCTATATACATAGTTCAACCGATTATAGTTGTCATTGTCCCACTTACCTCAACTACAGGCTTTGCAACTGTCTCATATATTCGCTTTTGTGATGCACTTTCAGCAAAAACTTCATCAAACTTGTAAAACTCAGAATTCCAGTTGTTTTTTCTCAACTTTAACTTCTTGAGCTGCATGATTTAGGAAGTAGCTTGATTGATTAAGTTACTACGAATTACAAAGATATAGGGAAAGACACACGGGCATGCAAATGCACTCTAGAGTTTGATGACCTCAGGCTGCACTTCAACGCAATCCGCATAATCAGCATCTGAAAGCTCCTCAACATTTCTTGGTCGAACTCTGATGGTAACTCTGACTCTTCCAGGTTCTAGGAAATTGCGTTACATTTAATAAGGTGCATGATTTTGACAAATGACCACATTTAATGATGGCGTAAAGTAATATACAACATGTGCAAACAGGCCCATGTACAGATATTTAACAATTGCATACTTATTACGATCCCAACAAACGACATCGGATGAAATCTAACTCTAAAATAGAAATGTGGTATAAAAGCGTGCTGTGTAGTAGATAATCCTAAATATTCTAATGGGGGTGTTCAATGGTTGGTTCGTATGAAAGATGATTTTATTCTGCACAGAACTTGAGCTTGTAGACCATATATTGTTTTCCTCCCGATCAATTCATGAAAATTCCTTTATTACTCACGTCAAATTGGGTTGTGGGTCTATTGGAAACAGCCTCTCTACCCCATAAAGCCAAGTACATCCTAACCTCCTCAAACCTCACTTGTGTGATTAAACTAGGTATCTTTCTTGTTTGTTTGTTTGTACTCACATCAAATTGCACACAAGGTGAACCTTAAAAGCAGAAGATAAGCAAATCTATATTTTCTGCAGGAAAAGAAATTACGCAGCTAACAAGTACATTCCCAAGCAAAGTGCAGCCTTGTTATTGGAAAATATGCAACAAAATTACTCTTCTTTTGATAGTTTGTAGATGACTACAACTTTATCGAAGAAATGACATTCTCCTATCTACTTTCCACTTCTAAAAAACTACATTACATAGTCTCCACAATCCACATTACTCACATTTTCTTTTCTGGCTCTAATATAAAGAGGGCTTTGTATTGGTCAACCTCATGTGTATTAGAGAGATGAGGCCATATCCTTCTCTTATATTTAACTTTTGTGTGCAGTAGAAATGCCCAATCAGAGGTGTCATAAAAAAACTTTTTTTTCTGAAATTACAATCTTCTTTAGCATCTGGTGTAACATGAAACGGACAACAGTATTGCTGGACCTCTCAAATAGAGTATTCATATACTTGAAGTCAACTAGTTTGAGATTAAGGTATGGTCGATTGATTGATCCCTAAAATTTTTCAGCACATTTACTTGCCCAACATGAGCTGAGGGCCTATCGGAAACCGCCTCTCTCCCTATAAGGTAGTGGTAACATCTGTGTACACTCTATCCTCCCTACACCCCAAAAGTGGGATTACACTGGGTATGTTGTTGTTGTTTGTTGTTACTTGCACCAACAAAATGAGCAGACCTATGGGGCATCAAATGACTAGCGCCTCACAACTAATTTAAATGGTCTTCATTTTACAAAAGTTTCAACATTTGTTAATCAAAATACATATCATCACTCTAATCTAGCTGGAGAACAGCTATCTTTGAATCTAACGTTCAGATAAAACAAAAACAAAAAATCATCTTTACATCCCAAATTCAACTTAGCTGCTTCCTTTTCTATTTTTCTTTTTCAGCTGTCAATAGACAGACACCCCAACCCCATCACCCTACACCCCGGAAAGTCCTCGTGTTGCATCCCTTTAAGACACATCCAAGGGTGTGGCATGGTGGACAATGAAATGGGCTAAGAACCATGAGGTACAGGCTGAATTCCCAATAGAGACAAAAAACACTAGGAAAATTTCTTCTCATCTGTCCTTGCTTTGGTGGACAGAGGTACCTGGTACCTATTGCTGGTGGGAGGTGACATGTATCACGTGGAATTAGCCGATCACACAAGCTCTGGACACAATGGTTATCAAAAAAAATAGACAGACCCCTTTTTTTCTGAAAGAGAATGTAAAACAACTGCCCCCAGCAACAACATCAATTTCGAACATTCAAGAATGTCACAAATTTATCCTTGTATCTAAAATGCTAACAAAACCCACAAAGTTCTAGAAACACAAGAAATGTTCAATTTTCATTAATAAACAACAAAAAAACAAACCCAGTGATAACAACAAAATTCAAAAAAATAAAAAACACAATGTAACCAGGGGCAGAGTTTAGCCAAAACCAACGGCTTTAGTTCAAAACCTTGTACTTAAAAGAGTGAAGGTCAAAAATATACCTAAAATATCGCGATTTTCCGAGTTTCATACCTGAACTATCAACTATGCTAGTTTCTACCTTAACTGTCACCAACTATTTATCAACACGCCCATCAATTATCAATTATCCTCCTTTTTCTATCTAACCGATGGTGATATTTCAGGTATGGAACTAGAAAAAACAGGATCTTTACGTGTGTTTTTGACCATTAACTCAAAAATTAAACGAAATCAGTGGAGCCACCTATATCAAAGGGTGGCCAGGTGCACACCCTCAACGCAACTGCAAAGAAAATTTGTAGCTCTTTGTTAAATTCATGGCTCCACCACCGAGTATTCTAAAATTCAAAACCCGCAATGTTTTTCAAGTATCGTACCTAAATTATCACCATCGATAGGTAGAAAATCACACCAAAAATATCCTAGTTTATCGACCTAAACTATTAGGTGTGTGAGTTTTCTAACTAAACTACCACCTGTTATTTTCCTTTTTCTACCTGAAGATGGTGATATTTCTGTTAGAAAAAGGAAACAACTAATAGCTCAGGTACGAAATTCAAAAAAATTATAGTATATTTTTTGACCAGTAGCTCAAAATTAAACAATACTCCCATCGTTCTGTTTTATTTATCACTAATTTCCTAATTATATTTCTACAGTTACTTTATCATTTTTGACATATTAAGAGAAGACTTCTTCTTCTTTTTTCTACTCCTTTTTTATAATCGTGGTGTTCGGGCCAGCTTGCCGACTAATTTGACAGAACACATGCCACCTCCCACCAGCTAACTCTATCCATCTAGAATAGAGCAGATGGAAAGAAATCACCTAATATTTATATTTGATAGAAATTGAACTTGAGAGTGCTTAACCCAACTTTATTAAATAACTAGGTCACTTAGGTGCATTTTCTTTCTATTTTACCGAAAAACATTAAACATGTTATTAATTATTTTTTCTTAATGAGTATTTGAAGTCAAAATGTAACAAGTAAAAGCAAATGGAGGGAGTGAAAGTACAAGATAGTATCCTAAAATTCAAAACTCAAACTTCAAATCTTAATTCCGCAATCTAAAATGCAACCCATTATATTCATTTATTATTAAAAATAAAAAGGAACCTGGATCATTTTCATGACGTGGGGAACGAGTTCTTGAAGTAGGTGTAACAGAACGCCTTGAATTAGCTGATACAATTTTCCCACGCGAATTTTGTGATTGCTGCTGCTGCTGTTGTTGTTGGCTATTTACACTAATATTAGCAGCAACTCCATTTCTTGCAGAAGCATGTGGAGGTAACCTTTCTGACCTATGTGAAGACGATGGTCTACCACTAGTAGCCATTTTTACCAACAAAATAAAAACTAGAAAATGTTGATATTAGAGATATTGATGAAGAAGAAAAAGAATAATAGTGAGAGGGATTCACGTTTGTGTATAGAGAAAATAATAATAATAATAATACTACAAGAAATAGTATAGAAGAGGCCGGCACGTACAGTTTTGAAACTGATTGACTAGATTAATAAATGAGTTGACAGCTTTGGAGTTGGAGATTAAAAATTCAATCTTGAAGCGCTACGTAGCGAATAAAGTTCTTTTCTTAATTAGAAATTTTGAGTTTTGAGTTTTTTAAGTTCCTTCCAAACACACCCTTAGTATAGTAGAATTCTTAGGAAGGAGTGTTATTCTTAATTGGTTCTTTGGAGAGTGAATTTAAATTAGTCAAATTTCTATATATTAGATATCAAATAAAAAAATTAAAAGACTATTTTCTCAGAACAAGGTTTGTGTGGAATGTTTAACACTAGGTCATTTGATGTGAGGTATTAGTTAGTATCGAAATTATTTATTTCACCATTTATATTATAGTATTGGGATAAATTATTTCATATACATGATGGGATAACTAATTTCAAAATTAATCATCATGAAATAACTCTTTCCCAACCAAATGATCCCATAGATTTTGGATTCGAATTCTATAGGTATAGAATCACAAGTTTTCTTCTTCAGGTAGCATTTTATCATTGATGTGAGAGTTTTCAATACAAATTTAAATTTAGTTAAGTCTCGATATAAATATCAAATATCAATCAAAAAATTCAAAAATTAAAAAAATCTCTAATGATTCGAATGTTTACATCAAATCAATGATAAAGTTATATTTGTATAGATATATCTTCCTTTTGGCCAGAAAATTTGGCTATGAAGACTCTTTAAGTTTTCAATTAGCAAAATAGTCTACTTCTATTTTCTCGTCGATCGAATCGATAATCAATCTGTTTATATACCGATTGAATAGATAGTAGATATATTTCAAAAATGAATCATTTTTCTACAAAAAATAAATAAATTATAATCTATTTAATTAAAAAAAACAAAACTTGAAAATGTCATTTAACAAAAGATCGCCCTTTTGGCTCCTTTTTTTTCACCTAATAATGGATGATTCTAAATGGTAAAAAATTATTAACTTTATTGTAAAATGGAAACATGATATATTACTTTTACGTATTTTGTGGGGGTACCTTAATTAAATGGAATTTAATCTTGCGACGTGATTTTTTTTTCCTATTTTGGTGCAAGAACTGATTCTAGTTCTAAAGGATTAGAGTTAGGTGAAAATCTTTATAGATTTGATATCCTTATTTTGAAATTTGAAAAGATGTAGTACTTTGCTACTTTTTTATTTGGTATTACACTTTGACTATTAGATTTAAAAAAACACTTCAATGCACTAGAACTTTGATTATGTATCGGGTTTGGAGAAAAATTTCATCATAAGAGTGTATTATGTGCAGTATTATCTTGTATTTTTGTCGGAAACTGTTTTCAAGTTATTCCAAGATTCACCTTCACCCTGATTATTAGATAGGAAAACAAAATTACTTACAACTATCAGAGGCAGCTCTACCTTGTAAGAAAATAAGCGGTCGCCATAGGCCCCCAAATTTGAGGGGCCTCATTTTTTATAATAATATAAATAATTTTTTTAAAAAAATTAAATATTATTTATAGAAAAAATATTTTTTTTTATATAGAAGAAAAGAATTATTAGAAGAAATTCATATATCTAGTGTAATATGTCTTAAGAAAGATTAAGGGGTCGTTTGGTTGAGTGTATAAGAATAATGCAAAATATAGTGTATTAGTAATGCTTGTATTAGTTATGCTTGTATTAATTATGCATGTATTATTTCTTATACATTATTTGGTTTGATGTATAAGAAATACTATATCTTATATAATTTCTATAAAAAAAATATTTGTTTACAAAAATCCCCTTCTTCAACTTTATACACTTTTTTTGCAACAAATATTTTTTTGTCATTCCAAATATAATTAATATTGTTGAACTATTATATAGAGATTTTGGATTAATTACCTTCGTCTTTGCGCATGAAATGTTACGCCGACAGATTAACAAAGTCGAAAAAAATAAAATACAAAATGTAAAATTAACGAATAGTCTCAAGAATTTATTTTAATCTTTTTAAAGACCCTTGAAGCAAAGAAAAAATATGTTGTGGTTATTTAAATCAACTATCTATTGTTGTAAATTAAAATGGTGAGAAAAGAAATTGTGAAATGTTTTGATGTTGAAAATTAAAATGGCGGGAAAAAAATTGTGAAATGTTTTGAGGTTGAAAATTAAAATGGCGGGAAAAGAAATTGTGAATATTTTAAGAGAAAAATTGAGGGGTATTAATGTCATTTTATAAGCTAATACATGTGTTAAAAGTCTTTGTATTACTAATACATAAGGAAATGGAGTGTATTGCTAATACACACTTTAATACAAAATAGAGTATATAACTAATAGAGGAAAAAACGTACCAAATAAGGTGTTAATAATACACATTAATTAATGCATACATTATATTTTTCGATACACTCTACCAAACGACCCCTAAATGCATTGATTATCTTATTACTTAAAAAAGAATAATTAGAAAAAATCGATTCTAAGAAATTTTAAGGCCTCCATTTGATTTTCACCTTAGGCCACGAATATGAAGAAAATTTTTATCTTTTGGTAGGATTTGATTCTTTCTTTCACAACTTTTACACACTTTATGGAACGTTAGGTCTTTTTATTATCATGATGAGAATTATGATTATACTTAAATAAACATTTAAGCAGAGATTGGACGAAAGAAATTGCTAATATGTTTACACATAACTAGAGGCAAATGTATGTACAAGTTACGTGTTCGTTCGAATTATATATATGTTTAAAAGCTTATTAATATAAGTACTTGAACACATTAATTGAACTAGTTGCGGTTTCTAATCCATAATATTTAAATCATGAATTCATCTTTATAGTACATGATAATAAAATGTAATAATATACACTAATTTGATTCCAGAAAAAATATACTCATTATTTGTGAAATTTATGACACCAAAAACATACTTTAACAACTGTCAAAAAGAATAAAGTGAAAATATGTTAAGATGAATCTGCTAAAAGGAAAAAGTTACAAAGTGACTTCTGGTTACCTTAATTATTTAATACAATCTTTTAATGTTTTTTTAAATTAAGATTTCAGGTGAGTGAACTTTTCCTAATCTCTTGGTAAATTGGTGTAATATATGACCCTTTCTTGTTCAATTAGACCCTAAAGGACAACAAATAAGTGCAAATATTTGGGAATATAGCCTAAAGAAAATTACCCTTAATGCCAATAATCAAGAAAATTATTTTAATAATTTATGAGTGATAATTTCTGTCAATCAACGTCCAAAAAATTTAACTCAATTGACTATATTATTCAACATCAATTAGTCATAGCGAATGATCCATTTAATCCAATTTGTACTCGTCCTATCAACAAACACCTTCCTACTGAAAGATGAGGCTCGATTCTTTCCTTAGAAGTTAGAATCCATTTTCTATCGGGAGAGTAACTGTTAGGGTTTTTGCTCTGATTTTCTTATCAAAATTAAGTTTTACTTTTTCTTGTAAAGAAAATAAAAATAATTATAAATACTTTTACTTTTTCTAAAAGAAAATATAAAACTTTTCTACATTTGTCAAACCTTTTTCTTGGAGGAAAAGTTTTGGAACCATATAAATATAAGACTCTCTTCTCATATCGTAATACGATAGCATCCACAATGTAGTAATTAAACAGTATTGTTTAGAAGGAGATTTCTCCTAATAGGTTTATGTTTTTTCAATATTAGTTTTCATGTGTAGGCCGATTGACTAAATAATATCAATAATATGTCATTTTAATATATTTTTATTTGTCGTCTGAATTATCACCATATTAATTTGCAAACTTTAAGCTTCCGTATGACGCCCTCTCAATTTCAAACCCAACAGTAACTAGTCAAATTTTGTCCTGATCAAGTACATAACAGTTCATGTATTTACAAAAAAAAGGAGAACATAAGGAAAATGAAAATATAAAAAGAATATTTCTTCTATCTCATTTTCTCATTTAATGTGTCATTCTTTTTTTTTAGTACGTCTCCAAAAGAATGTGACCGTAATTAAAATCAATTTAACTTTGAAATTATTTATAACCATCCAAATATGTAAGAACTTCTTACACTACAAATTTCAAAATGATTCACTTTCTCTTAATAACATGTCAGATTAAAAAATGTCACTTAAAATGAAATGGATTAAGTACTTTTTTTAACTTGATGGTTGGAAAAGGAAAAAGATACTCCACTAGTACTACCTTTTTATTATGAAATCAATAGTGCTAGTATATCTTTTTTCCAAAGATTGACAATGGATTGATTGATGTGATCTTAAAGAGCCAGTAAAACAATTATTACCAACTTTACACAACCAATTTTTTTTTAACTACACCGTTCATCAATGATCATCAAGAGAGTAGACAACTGCAAATTTGGGGTCCCTTATCTATTACTTCCTCCGTTTTATAATAAATAAATTATTAAATTTTGACACACAGATTCAAAAAAAATATTAAAAATATAAATTTAACATAATTTTTTATTTTTACCCCAAAAAAAGAAAAAGTTGATATTATAATACTTTTTCAAAAGTTAATTGATTGTCAAATCATAAGGGTAAACTTGAAAAAAAATTCAATGATTCACTTATTTTGAAACACCAATAAATACCCAAACAATTCACTTATTCCAAAACGAAGGGAGTAATGAATTTTGGTTATATCACTTTCATATATAAAAGACATAAATATAACCCTAAACTTGACATCAAATTATAACTTTGACCTTAACTTTGATAGTGCACAAATAGGACTTTTAACTATTCAAAACCTGAACAAATATGACCTTCGATTTTGCAACCCATGCGTGAGTTTCACTCGCGCCTACAAAGGTAATCCAATCACACGGTGTCACGTCGTTAAAAGGGATGACTTGGAATGAGGTCATATTTGTGCAGTTTTAAATAGTTAAATATCATATTTGTACACTGTCAAAGTTTTATTTTTGTGTTAAAACGACGTCGTTATTATTATTATTATTATTATCATTATTATTATTTATTTCTATAGCAGTCACTAGAAGGGATCGAACCCGCGCGGTAGGCTGAAGGAAGTGCCCAAGAAGAGCAATTAACACCACTGGGCTATCTAAGTGTCTTATTTCATGTGGTTCAACATTAATATACGTACATAAATATAGATTTCCTACCTTATATATACAACGTAATTTTTTACTGAGGGGGTTCGGTGAACCCATGACAACCACGTAGGTCCGCCCCTGCGTTAATTTAATAATGTTTTAATAACATTAATTTAATAACATTTTAATAATGTTAATTTAATATACTACTACTACTATCCTTAATAACGTTAATTTAATAACGTTTTATTGAAACTATAATTTTTTTATTATTAGTATATTTTCATATTTAATTTAATATTTAAATAAATTATATTTAGATATATTATATAATTTAAATTCGCCCCCTGCTTTATAATATATATGCATACCCGCAAGATTTTTTCATGTGAGGCTGACCCACTTAATTAATAAATCTTGAATATTGCTCTTTTTTTTGCAATGATAAAAGAAATTAGATGCTATTTTCATCTTTGAGACGAAAATAATGAAAAAATAATAGTGAAAAGTCATTTAAAGGTTATATTTGTGCAGTTTTGAATAGTTAAAGGTCATATTTGCGCACTATCAAAGTTTAAGGTCAAAGTTATAATTTGGTGTCAAGTTTAGAGTCATATGTATATATTATGCCCTTAGATTTTAAGCTGGACGCGCCCAATTTTGCGTGTTGAACACGCGTTTTGCCACGTAGGATCGGAGGTCATATTTGTGCAGTTTTGAATAGTTAAAGGTCATATTTATGCATTGTCAAAGTTTAAGATCAAAGTTATAATTTGATGTCAAGTTTAGGGTCATAATATTTTGAGGAACTAAAAGTACTAATAAACCACCAGCCACAAACACAATAATAACATATTCAGTATAATCTCACCAGTGGAATCTGAGACGAATAGTGTGTACAGTGTGTACGCGGCTTTACTTCTATGAGAAGATAAACGATTTTTGATGCACCCTCAACTCTAAGTAAAGTGCTAATATCACTCAAGAAAATGTAGGGATCACTTTACATTTAAGCATCAAAATTGGAAATCTAATCCAACTTTATTAGTATGTAGAAATAGTCTTTGAAACAAATTGAAGTATTGCATAATGCACCAATATTTTGGCACTTTGTAACACCAATAATAATTTTTTGTAGGAAACATGTGAACTTTAACATGGGTTGCCGGCCTAAGCCAGCTTGTATAATAGCTAGCTCTACAAATATATGTCACTATCTCTATATGACATTGACCACGTCCTTGCCATTTTGTGTAATATTCATCATTCTCTACGTACCATTTTGATCTAGATGGGGATCTATTGGAAATAACTTTTTTATTACGTGTAGGTCTGTAAACACCTAATTTTTTATCAAATTTAAGTGTTTTTGTCATTTTAGTATTCAATTTCGTTTTAGAGTCTAAATTAGATATTTTACACCTAATTTTTTTTACCAAACCTAAGTGTTTTTGCCATTTTAGTGTTCAATTTCGTTTTAGGGTCTAAATTAGATATTTTAAATTTATCTTATTTTTACTAAATTTATTTTAAAATTTTTGAAAAAACTACAAAAATAGAGTCACATTTTAAATAAGTTTTTATTTTTATTTTTTAGTTTTTATTTGTTTATTTATTTTTAGAAAAAAAAAAAGAGAAAACAAAAAAAGAAATTTTTCTAAATTATATTTGTTTCTTCTTTCAATTTTTAATAAAGAATGTTGTGATATTAATATTTCTTAACCATATTCCTAAGACTAGCTAATTAACTTATCTTGTATTTTGTTAGTTTTAAAATAGATTTTATTATTTTTATTTTATTTAAAATATTAATTAAAATAAAAAAAAGAGAATCCTAAACTACCCAAACCACCCACAAGTCTCACTCGCACAAAACCTCTCCCCCATTTTCCCATAACACACACACGACAAACACACACACAGACACAAACAAACACATACACTAATTATATAACACACACATGCACACAAAAATGAAAAGGGGAGAGAAGAAAAAGACAACACACAGGAAAAGAGAAAAACAACGGAAGAAAAGAAAACCAAGAAAAAAAAAACAAGCAGACAAGTTAAACTTCGAGTTTATCGTCCACGGTTTCAAGTTCGTGACTCCTAGAATCAGTAGATTATAATAATTTTATCGTTGGGAATCGATCTTCTCAAAGGTATATCTCAATCACCCTTGTATAATTCAATATTACAATTATTCGGGACTCGATTTCAATATATTATAAAGTCTTTTTTATCACGTATCTATCTAACTTGCATTTAATCTTAATGTAATGTATAAAGCATGTCAGAATTACTATCACCAGATTTAGTAAAATTATTGTCATGTTTATATATTATTGTATGTTCAAGTAAATATTTTTTTTATTATTAGTTGGGGTAAGCTTCGTGAATGTGTGACGGGTAGGTTTGTATACTAGGGTTGTTTGTGTTTCATGTGTATATTGTATATTCATTAGGGTAATATTCTAAAGGGTTTGCATGATCTAAGCATTTTTTTTTTGAAAGAAAAATCACAATTAGGTCAAACTGTAATATGTCACTCTATCTCATATTATCGTTAACTTGTCATGTTTCTGATATCTTGGACAAAGAAAGATTCTAAAGTATCAGAATAATATTTTTATGGAATGACAAATTAAAGAATAAGATAAATTAAGAGAAATGGGTAGATTTGGGGTTTTTAGCTCCGGGGAAATGAGTAGTAGGTAGTAACTGTAGTCATCAGTTTATGATGCTTTGTGGTTACGTTGGTCGGTTCTGTTTAGTGTTGTTCTTATGGTCTAGACGCATGAAATATCTGGTTGCATTATCTATGAACAAAGTTATGTTTCTAGTAATTCTATTGTTCGGCTGGCAGTTGATTTATTTTGTTATTTGATAGATCTGAATGTTTTTTTTTAAAAAGAAATAAAATAAAATTGTATTCTTTTTTTTATTTTATTTTCGTTGGTAAGGGAGTGAATTCATAAAATAACGAGTTAGGTTCTTAATCTCAAATAAATTAAGTTTTAATATACAAGTGAAAATTGACGATGAAGTTGGAAAGCCCTGCTACCGACCATTCGTTATAATTAAATTAATTTACCATTTGAAGCCAATTGAATTGGGTTGGGTAGGTTTTAAACCCATTAGGTGCTTATTTAGATTAGGAAAATAGGGACGACTCATAAATGCCATAAAGGCGCGAGAAACGTGCCAAAATTTGTGGTGAGGCCGAAAAGTACTACTATCGGTAAGCCACACGTCAATATAATAAATAATTTCAAAATAAACTAAAAGCGGGAGGCAAACAACTTTTAGGTTAACAAATATTATAAATCCAAAAAAAAATAAAAAATTTAAGCCAGACGTAAGTCATTAAAGCGACCGTGCTAGAACCACGGGACTCGAGGGGTGCCTAACACCTTCCCCTCGGTCAACAGAATTCCTTATCCGGATTTCTAGTTCGCAGACGAAAAAATAAAAAATTAAAGAGTCATTTCCTTTTGAATAGGGATTCAATAAGGTGACTTGGAACACCCAAACTCAATTCCAAGTGGCGACTCTGTAAGTAAAGTAATCCCTTTTCAAAACGTCACTTTAATCGGAAAAAACCATTTTCTCTAAAACCAACTCCCTAACGGGGTCGGATGCGGTGAAAAATAGGGGCGTGACAGATGGCGACTCTGCTGGGGATCACAGAATTCGAGCTTTTATATTGACTTGTTTGGCTTTATTTAATTTTGATATTGTATATTGTTGGCCTAAATGTGTTCTTTGCCTACATGTTTATCGCTTTGATATTATTTGAATTACAATATAAACTGTCTTCTCTCACGCACCCATCTGAGTCTTCTGAGATACTGTATATTCGGAGAGGCGGTATACGCTCCCGAGCTTGAGATACCAGAGATGCGGCAATGCTCCTGGGAAGGATTCTGTAGTCACCCATGATTTAGGACGGAAAGGGACCAATAGTGAGGCCGGAAAGCCCTGCTACCGGTAAAGCTGTCTCTTGCCGACTCGAGTTGTCCGCTCGTTTTATAGCCAGTCTAGATACCTAACTCCACCAGGTTGAACCTAGAATAACTGGAACTTAGACATGGCTATCCCTAATAGACTGCATTTTATTGGTATCACGTGCATTTTTAACTTAGTGGGGCTCGATACGGGGTTCGGGTCCGTCTAGGACAAGTGTCACCTTTTGAGATCATCATGTACATTTTATGTGCTACTTGTTGCATTATAGGAAATGCCATATCGAATGTTAACCGGCTTTTAAGTGAATTAATTGATCTAAAAAAAGGGGTTAAATAAAAATTTTTAAGGATTTATTTTAGAAAATATATAATATTTTACATAGAACTTTTTTTTGTAAAGATTAAGTCGTTTTAACGTCGTGATCTCGTTATGTCCGTTTTCTTTGGTTTTAAAATCTTTCTTAGGAATATCATAGAGCCCATTTTTGTCAAACACAATTAAAATTTTGTTAAATAATTTGGTCCACTATTTTGTTTTAATAATTTAATTATTTCTGATATGTCTGGTTCAAACGTCATCAAATTATTGTCTCTACTCTAGGATGTTTTAGAAGACTTGGATACTTCCTGTTTTGTCAGTTATTATTTTTTCATGCTCATTTTGAAATCTTATTCCGTGTCGTTTCGTCAACTTCTTTAAAAAATTATTTTATCCTGCTTTAGGAGGTTTAAAATAAAGTTCTTATTTGCCATCATTATCCTATAGGGCAATATGAACTCAGTCGGAAGGAGTGACAAGAGGCCGAGGGATGATGAAGTACCCCATTTCATGGTGTTGGATAAAGTTCCAAAGCTATTGCGGATATGGTATAACAATATGACTGACTATGGACAGGGAGAAGTATATAAACTCTTGGGATTTTTAAGGAGTCTGTTGAATGTTGAACCACGAAGAGACGTGATAGAATCTTTGGTACAGTTTTGGGATCCTTCAAATAACGTATTTCGATTCTCCGACTTTGAAGAGCATTTATTGGAAAGGGAAAGAACCTTCACCGAGGAGAACTCATGATACCGAAGCATGTCACCTCCGAAAGATTTTTTGAGCTATTGCACATAAAAAAGAAGAACATAAGAGGCTGCCTAGAAAATGGATGGGTTCGTCTAGAATTTTTATACGAAAGATATGGTCAGGAAAAGGGATTCGAGTTGTTTAAATCAGAACTTAACAACGGGGGATGCTACCGAACCTAGAAAAAACACAGTTCTGAAGCATTCATAGTGACTTTTTTGGGAATCATGGTATTTCCAAAGAGAGGAGGAAAAATCAGCACCTATCTGGCTGCGTTTATTACCGCTTTTGAGAAGAATCCTAAGGTCACCCTCGTGCCCATGATTTTGGCAGACATTTATTGGGCCCTGATGATGTGCAAAAATGGAGCGGACTATTTTGAAGGATGTAACATTCTATTGCAGTTATGGATTCTCGAGCATGTTCGTTACCATCCATTTGTTGTGGATTTTTGAGTCGAGTGGAATGATTATATCAAGGGCCATGAGAAGAGGATGGAGGACCAAAACTTTCCCGAAGGAATAAGAGCTTGGAAGGAGTACTTGGAGGGGTTGACGACGGACAAAATAGTGTGGAATTATCATTGGTTCCCCTCAAAAGAGGTGATATATATGTCTAATTTTTGACCCTTCATCGTCTTAATGGGTCTCCGAGGTGTTCAGCCCTACGTGCCACTAAGAGTCATGCGACAATTCGGTCGACGTCAACATATACCGCCAGTCGAGGATATGAAAGAGTTCATGTACGAATTCCTCCCTGACATCCCTCTAAGGAAGACTGAGATACTTAAGATTTGGGGAGGATGTGTACTTTCGGGTTTCGATCACATGGTGGAAGACCGCGACAAGGGCGAGGTAGACTATTGGTATCTGCCATGGTTTCATGACCAGCCTCCTCCTAAAGCTATGCCAGAAAGGTCAGCCAGAGAGCCAGTGGATCGAGAAACGGAGATCGAAGTCAGAATTAAGCAGGCTCAACGAGAGGTAGAAGAGAACTATCAGTCTACTCTGCACGTCTTAAATAATGATTTGGAAAGGGCTAGAGAAGAATTGGTTCACCATGAGGTGAAATTTGAGACCAGAATTAGGTCGGCTCGTAAGGAGATTGAGAGAGAGAACCGTGTTGCCATGCATGCCCTACAAGAAGACCTGGATATTGGCACCGGTGCTATGGAGCAGAAATCGAGTGATTTTGAGAAAGAGAAGGCCTTGCTGACAAGTACACAGTCGAAGCTTCGGGCTCAGCTAAAAGCTTTCATAGAACGGGAAAGAGAAATCGCGAGACGCTTCACGATTTTTCAGAAGGAAGTTGAAGTTGAGAAAAACCAGTGGATGACCGAACGACAGGTGCTTCACTATCGGATCGATGACCTTCATGGACGAGAAGAAGACCTAAATCATACCGTCCGCACTACGCAACATTGGGTGCAAAACTGCCATGAGAGTATGATCGAGGCCAGGGGAGAAGTACTTCAGCTCAGTGAAACCTTGATTAATGTTTATGCTAATTATCTTTACCAAGGTGATGAAAATCTGGGCCGTCAGGCACGTGCTCTCGCTCCACATCTGCCAAAAGCATTATCCAGGATCTACTCAAGTCTGAGAGAGGATTAAGTTGCAAGACATCTTTGGAAGGCATCTTGATGATAATTATTAAAGTCCTTGTTTTCTTAAAGTTAGTTTCTTTATAGGTTTTTTTTTAGTATTTCTCCAGCATTCTGAGTCTGTTCTAGTTTTAGATAATTTTAGTTTCCTTTCATTAAAGCTTTGTTTTAAGAACATTTGGAAATGTATGGAAAATTTTGCATTTGTTTCAAGTTTTTATTCTCTTTATTTCTGAATATATACATATATTTACCATATCCATGAACTACGTGATGATCTGATTCATGTAAAACATGATACATAGGCAACCCTCGGCGGGTGCGATCAAATATTTTTTCAAGTTTCAAGTTTCAAGTAATAATTTTAAAATGTTGGCGTTAAATAATGAGGGTAAAAAATTAATTCATCAAAGCCGGAATGAAACAAGAGGGTTTTCCTAAGTCCATTTCAGGAAGGAAATTACTTAGGTGCATGACATTTGAGTTAGTTATGAATATATTTTTTAAAAGCTCTAAATCCTAACATATTTGTTTCTGTTTCAAAGAGAGAGAGAATAAGGTGGTTGGTTGTGGTTAAGCTGGCCTCTCACCCGTACAACACAAGGTATAAAGGAAAAAGAAAGATGACTCGGAAAGATGGAACAGAATTTGATAATGAAGAAGGTCGAGATCAGTTAGTTCCACGAGAGTTCGTATCTTTGGAGGAGAATAGGTTATTGAAGCAACAAATTGCGGAAATGTATCAGGCCTGGGCGAATGGACAAGCCCCTCCTTCCTCGATTCCTGGCCTTGCAGATGCAAATCATCCCAGTTCTACTCAAGCCCAAGTCGACGATCCACTTTATCCGCCTGGATTTGGTCCATACGCTAATGTGTCTAGCGCTGTTGGCACATCCACTATGCGTCCTCCAAATCCATCATTCACGAACAACCCGCTTTTTATCCTGGCCGTGACAACTAATAGAAATCCTCCATCAATGATACAGAAGCCTATCAACGAACTAAATCATGATCAAGTCCATCCTCCTGAATTAGCATTCAAACCCGTAAAATTATATCAGCCCACTCATCAGCCTGAGTCTCATATCGTGATTGAGAAGGCTATTATGAATGAAGAACGAGAAGAGATAGTTAGAAAAGTGAGGAGTCTGGAGCAGAGTATGAGAAATATACAAGGATTGGGAGGACACAAAAGCGTCTTTTTCAAAGACCTGTGTATGTTCCCTAATGTTCATTTGCCAACAGGGTTCAAGACCCCAAAATTCGACAAATATAGTGGTCATGGTGACCCAGTGACCCACTTAAAAAGGTATTGCAATCAACTCAGAGGAGCAGAAGGGAAAGAGGAGCTGCTTATGGCCTATTTCGGGGAAAGTCTGACGGGAATAGCCTCCGAATGGTTTATCGATCAAGACATCTCCCATTGGCACGTTTGGGATGATATGGCTCAAGATTTTGTACAATAATTTCAATACAATCTCGATATTATCCCTGACCGCACTTCTCTCGCTAATATAAAGAAAAAACCATCTGAAAGTTTTCGAGAGTTCGCCATAAAATGGAGAGAACAGGCATCTAGAGTCAAACCGCCACTGAAGGACCAAGAGTCCGATTATTTTTATCATTTACTAGCTGCGGTTGGTAAACCTTTCACCAAAGCAATAAAAATTGGGGAAATAGTGGAGAATGGCATCAAATCAGGAAAAATCATGAGCCAAACCACCCTCAGGGCCACTACACAAGCCATTCAGAGTGGATCAGGTAGTTTCGGAAATCGGAAAAAGAAGAAGGAAGAATCCATGATGGCATCAGGACCGGGCAATGCCCAAAGGGGACGGAACTCCCCTTACGTTCATGTCCAAAAGGGACAACCCAGCGCTTCTCAACATTATTATACACCTCAACCTGCTGTTCTTAATGCTCAAGCGTATGCCCGACCTCCTCAGCGTCCACAATGGAGGGCACCTGCGCCACAAGGTTTTTGTCCGTGGCCGCCAAATTTACAAGCCCCTCGTAATCCGTATGTTCAGGCAGACTATACAAGAGAACAGAGTCCAAGGGAAAACTTCACCCCAATTGGAGAATCATATACGAGCCTGTTGCGGAGATTGGTCAAATTAGGATGGATTGAACCTGTTTTGCCTTTCAAAGTGGATCTGAACGCAAGTTGGTTTGATCCTAATGTAAGGTGTGAGTACCATTCAAACGTCTAAGGTCACAGTACCAAAAATTGTTGGAATCTGAAGGGAGCCATTGAAAAGTTAATCGAAAGCAAGACAATTGTAATACAAAAAGAAGAAGCACCGAATATCACCGACAATCCACTTCCTAATCACAGTAACACACACGTCGTGGGGATGATTTTTAACGATAGAGACTACAGGCCGACAAGCCAAGCAATGATGGAAATAGGCACCTTGAAGGAGAACCCGGGTGAAGCACTGAAGTATATGCAAAGAGAACCACTGACCACGAAAGGAGCGAGTTCCATTATAAGACCCCGAGATTTAGAAAAAATGGTATTGTATGTTTCTGCAAAGCTAAAGAGAATAGCACAAGATGGGCCAAAACTATATGTTTCGAGTGGTCCCGCATGGTTCGACCAACAGCGCAACAGCATGAGAAAGTAACAGAACCAATTGTCATAAGACACGCAGCACAGCTCCCAGTGACAAGCTTGAAAACCATCCCATGGAACTGCAACAAAACCACAGTGATGTACAAAGGAAAAGAGGTCATGGAAGAAACAAACGAAACAGGGGGTTTGACTCGATCAGGAAGATGCTATGTTCCAGAAGAATTAAGGAGACCAAAAAAGTTTAAAGATAGTCAAGGGCCAATGAAAAAACCTGTCACAAACGAAGAGGCTGAGGAATTTCTGAAGAAAATGAAAACCCAAGACTATTCCATTTTCGATCAATTGAGGAAAACCCCGACTCAAATCTCATTATTATCCCTGCTGCTACATTCTAAAGAACATTTGGCATTGATTAAGTTGTTGAATGAAGCATACGCCTCGAAGGAAACTACGGTATGTCAAATAGAAAGGATGGTTCGTAGAATATTTGAAGCAAATAGAATCACTTTCACTGATGATGAGTTACCCACAGAAGGTTCTGGTCACAACAAGGCTTTGCATCTGACTATCAAATGCGAAGGATATTACATAAAAGGGGTAATGATCGATGGAGGTTCAGGAGTAGATATCTGTCCTCTCTCTAGTTTGCAAAAATTAAAAATCAGCCCAGATAGGATTCGGTCCAATAATATATGTGTTCGGGCTTTTGATGGTGCAAAACGAGACACAATTAGTGAGGTAGATCTTGCTTTGGTTATTGGACCAATTGAGTTTACGATCACCTTTCAAGTGATAGACATGGATAGTTCCTACAATCTACTTTTAGGAAGACCATGGATCCACACGGCCAGAGCCATACCTTCTACTTTGCATCAAATAGTTAAGTTTGAACACAACAATCAGGAAATCATTGTACATGGAGAGAATGACCTTCCCATACATCGAGATCCTTCTGTACCCTATATCGAAACAAAAGGGGGTTGTGAATCTTCCATTTATCAAGCCTTTGAAATTGTGACAGCTGATCAAGTCGTGGAAGGCACGCCGATTCCCGGGCCTCATCTCTCTTCTACTTCAATTATGGTGGCTAGCCAAATGCTATAAAATGGTTATGAACCAGGAAAAGGATTAGGGGTTTCGCTGCAAGGAATTATAAACCCTGTAGATCCATGTGGTAGCCACAACTCCTTTGGCTTAGGCTTTAAGCCTACCGCAGCAGATAGAAAATGGGCAAAAGAGCAAAAGAAGAAGGCTTGGAAATTGACAAGTCCGGTTCCACACATTAGCCAATCTTTCACGAAAGCTCAAAAGGAAGAAAATAAATACCCATATGCTAACAAAGATGTGGATAAAATATGTCAAGGTCTCAAGGAAATGTTTTATGAAATAAACATGGTTCAGATGGGTGAAGGCCCTAGCCATGCAGATGTGCAGTTCGTCGGGCCAAATATCAAGCTCACTAACTGGGAAGCCACTCCTCTCCCCACAAGGAAGGAGTCTTGGTAGTTTATTTTGTTGTTTTGTTTTTCTTTATTTTGTATTTTGGACTATTCTTAGGGTTGTAGTCCACATAGTTTTGTTTCTCTACTTTCATGTTAACCCTCCTATCCTTTCCGATTCAATGAAATGAAATTCAAGTTTTTAGTAAATTTATCTTTTCTTCCCTCTTTTAATTTTTGTTCTCTTTATCTTATTTCAGTTATGTTAATACTGGCTTCGATAACATGGCATGTACGTGGAGTTCACATTTAGATCCTAAAAAGTTGTCCAATCTCGAATCAGCAAACCAAATGGTAGATGAATACGATGAAGGTGAAGCTGATAAGGAAGTCAAGAAAGGATTGGATCAATTTGAGGATAAGCCCAAACCCAATTTAAATGACACTGAGATAATAAATTTGGGAACTGGTGAGGAGGTTAGAGAAATAAAAATAAGTATTCATGCGGATCAGAATATCAGGAATAATATTGTTCATATTTTGATAGAGTATAAGGATGTTTTTGCTTGGTCTTATGATGATACGCCGGGCCTAAGCACAGATTTGGTAGTCCACAAACTGCCTACATACCCTGATTTTTCACCGGTCCAGCAAAAGCAAAGAAAGTTTAAAACTGACGTGAGCGATAAAATCAAAGAGAAAATCATGAAGCAATTGAATGCGAACGTGATCAGGGTCGCTCAGTACACCACATGGTTGGCTAATGTGGTGCCCGTACTGAAGAAAAATCGCAAGATCAGAGTTTGTGTTGATTATAGGGATTTGAACAAAGCAAGCCCTAAAGAGAACTTTCCGCTACCCAATATTCATATCCTTGTTGATAATTGTGCTAAACATGAGATCCAATCTTTCATGGATTGTTATGCCGGATATCACTAGATCTTGATGGATGAAACAGATGCAGAAAAGACTGCTTTCACCACCCCGTGGGGTACTTATTGCTACAGGGTCATGCCGTTTGGTTTAAAGAATGCGGGAGTTACGTACATGAGAGCTATGACTACTATTTTTCATGACATGATGCACAAGGAAGTAGAAGTATATGTTGGTGATGTCATTATCAAGTCCAAGACACGAGTCGATCAAGTATATGACTTGAGGAAATTTTTCGAAAGATTGCGAAAGTATAATCTTAAGCTCAATCCAGCCAAGTGTGCATTTGGAGTTCCATCTGGGAAACTTTTGGGTTTCATAATTAGCCGCAGAGGCATTGAATTGGACCCTGACAAGGTAAAATCTATTCGAGAATTGCTGCCTCCAAAGAATAAAACTGAGGTCATGAGTTTTCTTGGAAGGCTGAATTATATAAGCAGATTCATCTCTCATCTCAGCACTACATGTGAACCGATATTTAAGTTCCTAAAAAAGGATGCTGCTATCCAATGGACAGACGAATGTCAAGAATCATTTGATAAGATTAAAGAATATTTAGCAAATCCTCCTGTGCTGGTCCCACCGGAACCTGGTAGGCCTTTATTTCTATATCTATCAGTGATGGACAATTCTTTTGGTTGTGTTTTAGGACAGCATGATATCACAGGCAAAAAGGAACAAGCAATCTATTATTTGAGCAAAAAGTTTACGAGTTACGAGGTAAAATATACTCTTTTAGAAAAGACATGTTGCGCCCTAACTTGGATTGCTCAGAAGTTGAAGCACTATCTTTCGTCCTACACAACCTACCTCATATCTCGAATGGATCCTTTAAAGTATATTTTTCAAAAACCTATGCCCACAGGCAGATTGGTGAAGTGGCAGATTTTACTTACAGAATTTGACATTGTGTATGTTACGCGTACCGCTATGAAAGCGCAAGCATTGACCGATCATTTGGCAGAGAACCCAGTTGACAATGATTATGAGCCTTTGCAAACTTACTTTCCTGATGAAGAGATAAATTCAATTGAGGAAGAAGTTCAAGATGATATGTATGCATGGAAATTATATTTTGATGGGGCAGTCAATGTCAAAGGAGTAGGAATTGGGGCGGTTCTTGTCTCACCGACCGGGCATCATCATCCCGCCACAGCACGACTCCGTTTCTTTTGTACTAATAACACAGCAGAATATGAAGCTTGCATCATGGGGTTAAATATGGCAATAAATCTGGATGTGCACAAGCTAGTGGTGTTAGGAGATTTCGAATTACTCATTCGACAAATTCAAGGTGAATGGGAAATGAGAGATATCAAGCTCATTCCATACAAACAGTTCTTAGAGGACCTTAGCAAAAGGTTTAAATTTATCGAGTTTAGATATATTCCCAGATCCCATAACGAGCTGGCTGATGCCCTGGCTACCCTAGCTTCCATGCTCCCATACCCAGGAAATACGCATCTCGACCCATTAGAGATACAGATACGAGATCAACATGGTTACTGCAATATAATTGATGCAAAACCAGATAATGAACCTTGGTACAATGACATCAAACGCTTCCTAAAGTCAAAAGAATATCCAATACACGCCAATGCAGATAAAAAAAGGACCATTAGGAGACTTGCTAATGGTTTCTTCTTAAGTGGGGAGATTCTGTACAAACGAACCCCAGACTTGAACTTGTTGAGATGTGTTAATATTCAGGAAGCTGAAAGAATCATGAATGAGGTACATTCGGGGGTATGTGGTTCGCATATGAATGGTTATGTTTTAGTGAAGAATATTATGCGGGCAGGATATTATTGGTTAACTATGGAGCGAGATTGCTTTCGCTTTGTTCGCAAGTGTCATCAGTGTCAAATTCATGGTGATTTGATTCACTCGCCACCTTCAGAGCTGCATCCTATGTCTGCTCCTTGGCCATTCGTTGCTTGGGGCATGGATGTAATCGGTCCAATAGAACCAAAAGCTTCTAATGGGCATCGATTCATACTGGTCGCTATTGACTATTTCACCAAATGGGTAGAAGCTGCTACTTTCAAATCAGTCACAAAGAAAATAGTAGTGGATTTTGTTCATTCGAACATCATATGTCGTTTTGGTATACCAAAGTCCATTGTCACAGACAATGCAACCAATCTCAATAGTCATCTAATGAAGAAGGTTTGTGAGCAGTTCAAGATCGTGCATCATCATTCTATCCCTTACCGTCCTAAAGCAAATGGAGTCGTTGAAGCAGCAAACAAGAATATTAAAAAGATTCTTAGGAAAATGGTCCAAGGATCTCGACAGTGGCATGAGAAATTACCGTTTGCTCTTTTAGGATATCGTACAACCATCCGTACATCGACTGGCGCAACTCCTTATTTACTAGTCTATGGGACTGAAGCTGTGATACCCGTAGAAGTCGAAATTCTCTCGCTTCGAATCATTAGTGAAGCCGAAATAGATGATACTGAATGGGTCAAGTCTAGACTAGAACAATTATCGTTAATAGATGAAAAAAGGTTGATGGCAGTTTGCTTTGGTCAATTATACCAGCAGAGGATGACACGAGCTTACAATAAGAAGGTACGTCCTAGAAAATTCGAGACCGGCCAACTTGTTATAAAACGCATCCTTCCACACCAAGAAGAGGCTAAGGGAAAGTTTGCTCCAAACTGGCAGGGTCCATACATAGTTAAACAAGTATTATCAAATGGAGTTTTGCAACTTGCGGATCTAGACGGAAAAATGACAGAAAAAGCGATCAATGCCGATTTAGTCAAAAGATATTATATTTGACACACTTGTGCTTAACATTCTCAAGTTGAGATGACGAAAGGCCATCATTATACTTAACTAAATGTCATTAATCCCCTGTCAGCCCTTCGAGCCTTATTTACCTTTCCTTGCTTACCCTCTTTGGAGCTGACAAAAAAAAAAAAAGAAAATACGTTACCATTGAACTACGTTCGACCTGATTCCTAAATGGATACGTAGGCAGTCCTATCTTGGGGTTCGGTCCGACAAAAAAAAAAAGAGAAAAAAAAATCTTGGTATTTAAAAAAGATGAGATATATATCCTATTGTCACTTTTACATGGCTCTCAAGTTGTAATTTATCCTAAAAAAATTCTTTTCCCTTTGTCCATTAAAGACCTTCCGATCAATTTTTGAGAATGTCAAGCCTTGTGTGTTGTATATATATATATATATATATATATAAGGGCTTGTAGGTGAAAACCCATAGAGGCACCACAAGATATCAAAAAAAAAAATCTTATTGGTGAAAACCCTCAGGGGCGCCATAAGACAATGATGAACGAGACAACAGAAATTATAGAGGTCAATTGTGAAAATCCTTAAAGGATAACTTTAGTCAAACAAAGTTTATCATGACAGGACAAAGATCAAGAAGGATGATTTGATTTGATTGAAAGGTGCAGCCTAATTCGAGATTAGACAGTTTTGAAGGGTCAAATGTCTACTCCAAATTGCGTGTCATGCTGCATTCAAGTTAATATATACCTCCAAATAAGCTTCCTTCCTTTACTATTAAAAATACCTTCTATTTTAACAAAATTATTTTATTTCTTCTTTCAACTTTTCCTTATTTCATTTTACACGTTTTGTTTTTATGCGTAAGTCTTGCATCAAATGCAAAATAAAGAAAGACACGCAAAATTGACCACGGCTCCCAGTGGAATCGAGCAGAGATTATTGGGCATTCACCACCTTGACAAGGATAGGGAGCCAGTTAAGATAAGTGTTACGAGTGAAGAATTTGAAAATGAAGAACAGAATCGTACTGAAACAAACAGAGATGAAACAGAATTTGAAAGACAAAGAATCAAGCTCGCCAACCAATTAGTTGAATCAACTGTATCAAGTTGGGGCAGAGATAAGGAAAACCTCTAAGGAATTCAAGGCCACAAACCAACTACCAATTTTAAAACTCACAATTCTTTCTCTCTCTCTCTCTTGCTTGAACAGGGGCGAAGCAATCTTGTGAAATTTAATGAAAAAAAAAAACAAGTATAGCAAAGTTTTCTTTTCTTGAATTTTCTCTTTTGTTATACTCCTATAATTCTAAGTTCGTATAAATATAATTATAATAATAATAATAAAACCCCTCATATTTAAGACTGGGGTATTTTTTTTTCTTTTTCCAACAACAAAAAAATAATAATAATAATAAAAAATCCTAATCTTATTTCGTCTTCATAGAGCGTCATCCCTTAGTCGACATCTTATTCGTCTTCCTAGGGCGCCACCCCCTAGTTGACATCTTTTGCATCTTCATAGGGCGCCATCCCCTAGTTGACATCTTACTTCGTCTTCATAGGGCGCCATCCCCTAGTGGACATCTTATCTCGTCTTCATAGGGCACTATCCCCTAGTCGACATCTTATTTCGTCTTCATAGGTCGCCATCCCCTAGTTGACATCTTATTCGTCTTCATAGGGCGCCATCCCCTAGTTGACATCTTTTTCGTCTTCATAGGGCGCCATCCCCTAGTTGACATCTTACTTCGTCTTCATAGGGCACTATCCCCTAGTCGACATCTTATGTCGTCTTCATAGGGCGTCATCCCCTAGTTTACATCTTATTCGTCTTCATAGGGCGTCATCCCCTAGTTTACATCTTATTCGTCTTCATAGGGCGCCATCCCCTAGTTGACATCTTACTTCGTCTTCATAGGGCGCCATCCCCTAGTGGACATCTTATCTCGTCTTCATAGGGCGCTATCCCCTAGTCGACATCTTATTTCGTCTTCATAGGGCGCCATCCCTTAGTTAACATCTTACTTCGTCTTCATAGGGCGCCATCCCCTAGTTGACATCTTTTTCGTCTCCATAGGACGCCATCCCCTAGTTGACATCTTACTTCTTCTTCATAGGGCACTATCCTCTAGTCGACATCTTATTTCGTCTTCATAGGGCGCTATCCCCTAGTTGACATCTTACTTCGTCTTCATAGGGCACTATCCCCTAGTCGACATCTTATGTCGTCTTCATAGGGAGTCATCCCCTAGTTGACATCTTATTCGTCTTCATAGGGCGCCATCCCCTAGTTGACATCTTATTCGTCTTCATAGGGCTCCATCCCCTAGTTGACATCTTATCTCGTCTTCACAGGGCGTCATCCCCTAGTTGACATTTTACCTCGTCTTCATAGGGCGCCTTCCCCTAGTTGACATCTTATCTCGTATTCATAGGGCGCCATCCCCTAGTTGACATCTTATTCGTCTTCATAGGGCGCCATCCCCTAATTGATATCTTATCTTATCTTTATAGGGCGTCGTCCCCTAGTTGATATTTTAGGAAATAAACCTTCCTATTTTTCTTCTTTATGTCTTCATAGGGTATGACAATCCCTAGTCACATTTTTAGAAGCAAAAATCCTAATTTTTTTTCATGCATTCATTAGGCATAACTTCCTTTGGTTGCATTATTAAGAATAGGGTTCTTATTTTATCGCGCCCCTAGCCTAAGTTTCTATCCATTTATTTATTTATTTATTTTTAAACTAATTTATAGTTTTTCTAATAACTCACAAGCAGAAAATTTTGTTTGTTTTGTTTCGTCTTCTTTGATGGCTTGCAGGTTTTCTGCAAAGCACAGGTTTATCCAAGAATGAAATTTCATCTCCGGTTAAAATATAGAAGAATGGTCAGTTTGAAGATAGTTAGAGTCAGCTTTGCATCCATAGCGGTCCAATATCTCAAGAGACATCTTTTTAGCTTCTGATCAGAAGAACAAGTATCCAAAGTATTCTATGAACAGTTCTTTGGTAGAGTATTAATGACTCAATCCAAATTTCAAGTTCAAGTCTCAAATCTTAATTTCAAGATCAAAATTTTGAGATCAAGGTATCCACTAGAAGAAGGTGAGGCAATAACTGAAGATCCAAGAGGAAGATCGGAAGCAAGAGAATCAAGACAAATAGAATAGATAAGATCTTGTACTTTTATTTCCAGTTTTATTTTTTGATGTAATAAAAGGAGCAACGAATCGGAAACTCGACGGGACCTCAACTCGACTCTCCAATTCATCCACTTATTCCTACACCCATTAGAACTACACGTGACCTGATTCTCTTATAACCCGAGATATGTAGGATGCCGAAAGCCAGGGCTCGGTCACACCTCTTTCCCACTTATTTACGTATTAATATTGAATAAAGGGTTGGGCCAAAAAATTAGTCATGTTTACTTCTTTGCTTGAAAATTCTTCATATTTCCAAGCAAAGAGGGGCATTCTGTAAACACCTAATTTTTTACCAAACCTAAGTGTTTTTGCCATTTTAGTGTT